>NW_020169836.1:826010-831976 GCF_002117355.1 Postia placenta MAD-698-R-SB12 | reverse complement strand
TATCGCAAGATTCGAGCTCGAGACTTTCACCACGTGGCAAGACGCTGACAAGCGCGCCACTGAGGTCGAACAGATCCTCGACATCAGCCGGGCCCGTCGGCCCGAGCTAAATAACTTCTTCTCGGCCCGAGGTCGAGGACGCGGTGGGGCACGTGGTGGTGCACCCTCGACGCACGCAGCTTCGGCCAGCATCAATGCGGCCGTCGGAAAAGGCAACTTCCCCGGCACATGCTTCGGCTGTGGGAAGCAAGGGTACCGTTGTTTCGAGTGCCCTAACTGTAAGGATAAACCTTACACAAAACGCGCCGATGCGCGGGCTACGGTTGCCTCGGGTTCCACCCAGGCGGCAACAAGCGCCCCCGTCGCTTCATCCTCGGCGAGTATAAGCGCCGCTTCAGCGAAATCGGAAAGTTCCGAGCTGGCGGACTTAATAGCACAGATGAAGTCGATGCGCGAGGAGCTCGAGCACTATCGGACGATGAAGGAGGAGGGTTTTTGATCCGGTCCGCGCTTCGTGCCGCACGCGTCGGACCTCGTAATAACAATTTGTACAATGTATTGGCGACCGCGAATGTTTACGAGTTGGACCACGGGTCCCAGCACTTCCACATCCCGGTGCGCCTCAAAGGAGAAAGACGGCACAAGGACATAGTTGCAATGGTGGACAGCGGAGCCACCACGAAGTTCATCAACAAGCGTTTCATCACAGAGAATTGAGTACGAACGCGGAAATTGAAAGAACCAATCCCGCTTTACAATATCAATGGAACGCTCAATAAAGACGGAAGCATCTCGGAGGTAGCCGTACTACAGATGCAGATAGGAGAACACGTCGAGAAGACGGTGTTTACGGTCACGGACATAGGTCCAGAGGATGTGATCGTCGGGTTGGATTGGCTACGAGAGCACAACCCTGAAATTGATTGGGAATCAGGCTCCCTAAAATTATCACGATGCCCTGAGACGTGCAGCGCCAGGAAAACTAACCGGACGGAGCAAGCAACGACTGTGCGTGATACGGGGGACAGGCCCACGGCGCGCAGGCGTTCGCCGAAGTCCAAACGGTCGGTTATAGGGGCCTGCCGGAGTAAGGTGCTCCCGGACTTCGAACCCGAAGAAGATCCGGTGGAGGTAGAGTGGGACGAAGCCGATTTGATCGAAGCCTGGGAGCAAGGTGTCACGCTCCCCGGCGCTCCTCAGCTGTTCGTCGCAGCAGGACATACGTACTCCCAGCTGTTCGCTGAGGAGGAGATCAAAAAGAAGGTCGTTAAGACCGCCGAGGAGTCGGTGCCCAAGCAGTACCACGAGTTCCTGAATGTCTTCTCCAAGGAAGCATCAGAATGGCTACCCGAAAGGAAGCCGTATGATCACGCAATCGAACTCGTGCCCGGCTATTCGACATTCCATTCGAAGGTGTACCCCCTGTCGAACAACGAGCAGGAGGAGCTTGACAAGTTCCTCAAGGAGCAACTAGCGAAGGGTTACATACAGGAGTCGAAGTCGCCCATCTCGTCCCCCTTCTTCTTCATCAAAAAGAAGGAAGGGACGCTTCGACCCGTGCAGGACTATCGCCGATTGAACGCGATCACCGTCAAGAATCGCTATCCGCTGCCGTTGATCGCCGAGATGGTGGACAAGCTCCGTGGCGCTACGCTCTTTACGAAGTTCGATGTCCGATGGGGATACAACAACGTCCGGATCAAAGCCGGTGACGAGTGGAAGGCGGCCTTCGTAACTAACCGGGGACTGTACGAACCCCTGGTGATGTTCTTTGGCCTCACTAATTCCCCTGCGACCTTCCAGGCCATGATGAACGAGATCTTCCACGATCTCATCATTGGTGGCAAGATCCTCGTATACCTGGATGACATACTCATCTTCTCCACCAACAAGGAGGAGCACGAGAAGGTCACACGCGAGGTTCTTCGTCGCCTTCAGGACAATGATCTATTCCTGAAGCCTGAGAAGTGCGAATGGGACGTTCCCAAGGTCGACTACGTCGGCTATGTGTTCAGTGGCGATGAGGTAGCGATGGATCCCGCGAAGCTAAAAGGAATTAATGAGTGGCCGGTACCCCGGAACAAGAAAGATGTTCAGAAGTTCCGGGGGTTCTCCAACTTCTACCGCCGCTTCATTAAGGACTTCGCTAAGATCTCGCGGCCACTCGACCGACTCACAGGGAACGACCCATGGCATTGGGGCGAAGAAGAGCAACACGCCTTCGACGAGCTCAAGCGGCTCTTCGCGACGACTCCAGTCTTAGCGCTGTACGATCCTAATCGGGAGACGCGCATTGAGGTTGATGCCTCGGGTTACGCCACTGGCGGCGTGTTGATGCAGAAGCAGGATGACGGCAAATGGCATCCCATCGCCTTCAGATCCCATGCAATGGATCCGGCACAGCGGAACTATGAGATCTACGATAAGGAGATGCTTGCAATCATTGAGGCGCTAGACGATTGGCGCCACTATCTCGAGGGGTTACCCAATCAGTTCGAGATCGTGACCGATCATAAGAACCTTGAGTACTGGCGTACATCCCAGCACCTCACGCGCCATCAAGCGCGATGGTCGCTGTTCCTAGCTCGCTTCGACTTCCGCATCACGCACAAGGCCGGGACGTCCAATGGAAAGGCTGATGCCCTGTCGCGTCGATCAGATCACCAGATCGGCGATGAGGACGATAACACCGATCAGGTGGTTCTCAAGCCAGAGCGCTTCCGCATCGCCTCCGCTAGGCGCGGTCATGCCTCGGTGACGGCCAATCAGTCGCTTCTGAAGCGCATCAGGGAATGTTCGGAGAAAGATCGGGAGGTGGCCGAGGCACTTGAAAAAGTACAGGACCTCGGGCCGCCCCGGCTGCGAAGGGGTTTTGAGGAGTGGAATGCCGAACAAGGGCTCCTGCTGTTCCGCGGGTGCGTGTACGTCCCAAAGAATGCGGAGCTCCGGCGAGATATAGTCAAGATCCACCACGACTCGCCGATCGCCGGTCATGGTGGTCGTGCCAAAACCCTGGAGCTTGTGTCGCGGAATTACTGGTGGCCTGGGATGTCCAAATTCGTCAATGAGTACGTAAGCACCTGCGACGTGTGCAACCGTACCAAGACATTCCCAGCCAAGCCCCAGGGTCCGCTGAAGCCGAACGAGATCCCCGAGCGCCCATGGCAGATCATTACCACGGATATGATCGTTGGCTTGCCGAAGTCTGATGGATTCGACTCGATCCTGGTCACCGCCGACCGCTTTACCAAGCAAGTCCACTTCTCGGCCTGTCATGAGACCCTGACGGCAGAAGGTGCGGCAGACCTGTACATCCGCGATGTGTTCAAGCATCATGGAGCCCCGGCCAAGGTCATATCAGACCGAGGTCCCCAGTTTGCTTTGAAGTATCTCCATGCGGTGTACAAGGGACTGGGAATCGAACCGGCGCTGTCCACAGCATTCCACCCTCAGACAGACGGCCAGACTGAGCGCTGGAATCAGGAGGTCGAACAGTACCTGCGTGCTTTCACAAGCCACAGGCAGGATGATTGGGCAAAGCAGTTGCCGCTCGCGGAGTTTGCACTGAACAACCAAGTTCACTCCGCAACCGGGCACTCCCCGTTCTTCCTGCATCAGGGGTACAATCCTGAAATCCAGGTTCGGATCAATCCGATGTCTGCAATGCCTGCGGCCGCTGATCGGCTCAAGATCCTGAAGGAGATTCGCGATGATACGCACTCTGCGCTCGAGCTGTCAGCCGAGCGCATGAAGGTGTACTACGACAAGCACGTGCAGGAGGCACCGGTCTTCGCGCCGGGGGACAAGGTCTGGCTTGACGCTCGGAACCTTAAGCTGAAACAGCCGAGCAAGAAGCTCAGTCCCAAGCGCCTCGGGCCATATGCCGTGCGGCGAAAGCTCGGAGACCTGGATTACGAATAAATCCTGCCGAAGTCGGTGCCGGTACACCCGGTGTTCCATGTCTCCCTGCTTAGCAAGTACACACGTAGTGATATCCCGGGCCGGGAGCCGGAGGAGCCGCCTGCGATCGAGGTTGAGGGCGACGAGGAATACGAGGTTGAACGGATCAAAGATTCGCGGATCTTCCGGCGTCAGCTACAGTACCTCGTCAAGTGGAAGGGTTATGACGATTCGCACACGTCATGGGAACCGGCGCGCAACGTTGCCAATGCGCCAGCCCTCATAGCCGACTTCCACCGGAAGAACCCGAACGCCCCTCGCCGCCTCAATGCTGCAGTATTTGGTGGTCTCAACTTTCAGCCAATGCCTTCACCGCTGACTGAAGCACGCTGCCGCTCCGGGTGGGAGATGGGCAAGGGCGCCTCGCATAAGGTCATGCGCCGTTGAGGGGGGGGTAATGTCACGAGTTGGCACGGCGCCTAGCCGTTTTTAATTTTTCCTTTTCGCGGGCTCGAACCCACGACCTCTGTACTACCTGCCTGATATGGACGCATCGTTATCTACTGTACGATTAGATTAGATAGGACGGCAGTGCACGGCACAGCTCGGGCTCCGCTGACACAGCCGCTCTGACTCACCGGCCCCCGGGGCCGCGTCAGCATGCTGCGCACGGACCAGCTGCGCACGGACCAACGCGCACAGCCTGCCCTAATCCCCCCATGTATATAAACCGGCCTCTGCTGCCCTAGGGACCTCAGTTTCGACCTCTTGTCCCTAGGTCAGTAAGCTCCTGTATTCTCTTACTTACCTTACACTAACTAATACACTTTCTTGTCCCTAGCCTTAGGTTTGAGCACAGCTCACCATCGCTTCGGTGAGACTTAGTCGGACGCCCCCAGCCTTCAAGTTTTCTCTAGTCGCTTGACCTCAAGTCGCGACAGCCGCGGAGCACTACCATCCCAGCTGACTGGCAACCCAACCCTGGTTGGACCCCGAAGGGAAGCTGCAGGCGATGCGGATCATCTCGACACTGGGTACGGGACTGTCCGGACGTCCGATGCGCAGGATGCGGAAAAGAAGCCCCTGGACACCTGGAGCGAGAGTGCGGAACCAGGCCGATGAAGCGACATGTATCCGCACCTCCTGAAGAACCTGCGCGACGCGTGGGGGTGGTCGTCGACAATGTGTTTCTCGAAGGAATCATCAACGAGGCGAAGGAGAGGAAGGAGAAAGAAAGGCAGACGAAAGCGATACCCATCCCTCCACCGCGTAGCGCTAACCCCGAACCCCCCGCCAGTCCCGTCGCGGGACCTTCGCGCCCCCGTCCCGATACACCCGTCGTCTTTCGCAAAGTCGATCCCGACTGGACACCAGACACCACTCAATGGACGTGGGACAGCTCCTGGCCGAATCAGAAGCACCTCTCTGGCGAGGAATGGATGAACATAGGGAGGAACGCGCGTAAGGAGTGGTTCGATGAAGAGGAGGACGACGGCGTAGATTGGGAGTTGTATGGAGATGGTGAACAGTAAGTAGTCGAATGGGACTTCGACTCTGGTAGGGGGGTAATGAAACATTTGTCTTTCCATTCTATTCCTTGTACTACTAGCGCCCATACTGGCGCCTGTCTTAGCGCTCACCCGCAGGTTGAACATTATGTAGCTTACATAATGGGGTCCGTGCGCACTTCGTGCCTGGTATCGTACCACTACGTTTCTTTCTTCACTAACACGACCACATAGACACGATGGTCCGTGCGTAGTCGGTACTTGTATAAGTAGTTGTACCATTAGTCGGTCGAACCCTAAGTTCGACCTGGTTATTCATTCAAGTCTCTGCTCCTCTTCGCTTGGGGTAGTGGTCATTCTCGACTTCCTCGCTCGATCTTCAGGACGACGCACTGTCCATAAGCCCTCGCTCGTCGTCTACGAGTCAGGCATCGATATAGGAGTATAGACCGTTGTATCAATGTAATTGTTGGGTTGGATTGGCTGCGCGAGCACAACCCCGAAATTGATTGGGAGAAAGGCTCCCTCAAATTGTCACGATGCCCTGAAACGTGCAGT
>NW_020169836.1:811666-825990 GCF_002117355.1 Postia placenta MAD-698-R-SB12 | reverse complement strand
GTTTCGACCTCTTGTCCCTAGGTCAGTAAGCCCTCATTTGTATTCTTTCTTACCCTACTAACTAATATACTTTCTTGTCCCTAGCCTTAGGTTTGAGCTTAGCTCACCATCGCTTCGGTGAGATCTAGTCGAACGCCCCCCGCTTTCAGGTATTCCCCTGTCGCTTGACCTCAAGTCGCGACATCTGACGACGGCATTGTCATCACTTGTGTACATGTCGACGACTTCTTGCTTACCGGGAGCTCTTCTACCGCTGTCTCTCGGTTCAAAGACGAACTGCGCACAAAATGGCTCATCTCTGATCTCGGGGAGGCTTCCTTCTGCGTCGGTATTGCCATCGAGCGTGATCGCCTTCGTCGCCACCTCGCTCTTTCGCAAACTGCCCTCATCGATAAGGTCGTCGCTCAATTTCGTCTCCAGGACGCGCCAGCTGTCTCTACTCCCATGGACAAAGGTGTCACCCTCTCTCGTCGAGATCACTCCCCGTCTACGGACGCCGCCCGGGATGCCGTCGCTCATCTGCCCTACCGCACGCTCATCGGCTGTCTCATGTACCTCGCCATTGGCACCCAGCCTGACATTGCGCTCGCCGTTCAGCAACTTAGCCAGTTCCTCGACTCCTTCGGCGAGGCTCACTGGAATGCTGCTAAGCGCGTCGTCCGGTACCTCAAAGGCACTCGCGACTTGCGCCTCGTCCTCGGCAGCTCCTCTGCGCATGCGCTCACCAGATACACTGACGCCAGCTATGCCTCCTGCCCCGACACACGTCGTTCCATCTCTGGGTACTGCTTTACTCTTGGATCTGGACTCATCACCTGGTCTGCTCGCAAACAAGCGACTGTTGCGTCCTCCACCGTTGAAGCCGAATACGTCGCTGCTTCCGAAGCTGCCAAAGAGGCCATATGGCTGCGCGCTCTGCTGCATTATCTCGACATCACCTTACCTGACGGCACCCCTCTCTACAGCGATAACACTGGTGGGATTCGGCTGTCTCACGACCCCACCTTCCACTCTAAAGTCAAACATGTCGATGTGCGCTACCACCTCATCCGTGAATATGTCGAAAGTAATCAGCTCACTATTCCCTACGTTCCATCTCACGCCAACCTCGCTGACGCCTTTACGAAGCCCCTTGAGCGCAAGGCCTTCCTAAAGTTCCATGATATCATGGGCTTGCGGATGTTTCCCTGCGAGGAGGAGTCTTCATAGGTCGAGGAGGAGTGTCTCTGTGTATGTTTTTTCCCTCACAGTCTCTGTTCCTCATACGGTCATTTTCTCGTTTGTTGTTTTTCCCGCTCTTCTCGTCAAGGAGGAGTGTCGGATTCTGACTTCCCAGATTGGGACGTTTGACGTCCGCGGTCGCGATCCACGCTCCCTACGTCCATCCGATACCTTAGCTCGTTGTCTGTCTACATACACGTGATACCTACCCTTCCTACTTATACCTCGCTCCCCCCGCTCCCCCACTTCTTTCCTCAGTCGTTCTACCACCACGGCTGAGGTATGTTCACTCCATCCCATTCTCCCGTACCTGTACTGATTCAATATGTAGTCTTAGACTTACGTGTATTCGGTTCAGGTATAAACAGTCGTTCTACCACCACGGCTGAGTCTTAGACTTACGTGTATTCGGTTCAGGTTCCTAAACTCTGGTGTGCTGCTTGCTTCCGGTACTCTCTTGTCACGCCGGTTGTATACTCTTGCTGGCTCTCCCCCTGCAGTTGATCACGCTTTCCTTGCCACTCATGTTTCTACCCTCGTTGCCTGGCACTGCTGTCTCGGGCACACCAACTACTGCACCATCTATGACATGGCCCAGGCTGATCTCCTCTCCAGTAAGCCTGCCGAACTATCTGTCGCGCCGCCGAAATGTGACTTGTGCATGCGCAGCTGTCACGAGTTGGCACGGCATCTAGCCGTTTTTTAATTTTTCCTTTTCGCGGGCTCGAACCCGCGACCTCTGTACTACCTACCTGATATGGACGCGTCACTATCTACTGTACGATTAGATTAGATGGGGCGGCAGTGCACGGCACAGCTCGGGCTCCGCTGACACAGCCGCTCTGACTCACCGGCCCCCGGGGCCGCGTCAGCATGCTGCGCACGGACCAGCTGCGCACGGACCAACGCGCACAGCCTGCCCTAATCTCCCCATGTATATAAGCCGGCCTCTGCTGCCCTAGGGACCTCAGTTTCGACCTCTTGTCCCTAGGTCAGTAAGCCCTCACTTGTATTTCCTTCCTTACTTAACTAACTAATATATTACTTGTCCCTAGCCTTAGGTTTGAGCGTTGCTCACCATCGCTTCGGTAAGAACCAGTCGAACGCCCCCAGCTCAAGTTTTCCCCTGTCGCTCGACCTCAAGTCGCGACATTAGGTCGAAACTCCCCACAGCTGCCGGCGTTCCATCGGGACCCACACACTCACATTCACTTCCTATAGGTTGGGTGGTGCGCACCCCTACTGTACCCTACGATACCTAGATAGCGTACTATACATTGCCACCGCTTAGGGGACGAACTCTTCAGTACCTGCACTTCAGTGGGCGGTACTTGTCCTCACGGACGCGTGGCTTAGGTTCCTGCTGCATACTAGCCAAAAGCAGCACTGGGCCCCACGTGAACTGCGAACCCTAGCGTTACCTTGGGCGCCGTAGGTGTAAGCTAGCTAGCACGGCCTTTCGTAGCACGCGCACCTCCCCTTCCTCCCCCCATCAACGTGGCTGACGAATTCTTCGACTGCTCTCGACTTGAGCACGCCTTCGACACCCAGGAGCAGGTCGACGTCTCTCGCGACGACCCAGAAAGCAACGGAGACAGAGCTCCCTTCTTCATCTGTGATCGGCAACCGTGCCCTAATCGCACCCCACGGTCCATCACTGTTGACGAAGGACACTTCGTGCCAATCCGACGAATTCAACACCCCAGCGGCCCTTCACTCCGTTACACTGGCACCTCGAGATCTACATCTCGCCACGTCACTCCCGTCCCATCCCGACCTGCCTCGCCAGGCACCCGCATCCCCCAACCTGTCGCCAGTACAGGTCAAGCGCGAGGAGATCCCTATCTCCCTCGAGGAACTGAGGCAGTCGCACAGCCTTCAGCGACCCCTCAAGCGATCCCCCAGCCCTCCCTGGGGCTGCGGCTGGAAAGGCCTCCCAAGACCGAGCCCCGCGACACTCCGCCGCATTCTTGGGCCAGCTCGTCGTCAGCGGTCACCACCTCGACTCCAGTCCCTGTCCTACGTCACCCCGCCTCCGGGCTTCCTCAACCGGCTTCACCGCCGTCGCCGCCGCGAGGCCGCCCGAGCACTCGTTCCTCGCGAAGTTCGCCCGGCGGACAGTCACAACAGTCACCTTCGTCCGCGGGCAGTCCTTCGTCCCCCTCGCCGCCGATAATGTCCTCTCCCGCGGCCGTTCTCGATAAGGAGACGTTGAAGCTCCTCCTCCCGCTCCGCTACGATGGCAAGACCGTCATCGAGTGCAACCGGTTCCTGTCGCAGCTGCGCATCTACTGGTTGATCAACACGTTGTTGACCACCATCGAACTCAAGGTACAGGTTGCACTTAGCCTGCTCGATGGAGACGCCCGCGCTTGGGCCACTCCCTACTTCGCCCAGCTCGTATCAGTGCAGATAGGAGCGCAAGGGGTCACAACCCCATTCGCAAACGAAGCAGCCTTTGCCGCCGCCTTCAGGGCCCGCTTCGGAAATCTCGACGACGAGGCGGCAGCACAAGTAGAGCTGGCGAAGCTCTGCGCGGACAAGTCGGTCCGTGAAAAATGCACTGCTGCGGAATTCTCCGCGCTGTTCAAGGGTCCGGCGGACCGCTCTGGGTACGGGGACCTGGAGCTACGCGACAAGTACCTGAGCGGCATCCCCTCCCGCGTATATCGCAAGATCGAGCTCGAGACTTTCACCACGTGGCAAGACGCTGACAAGCGCGCCACTGAGGTCGAACAGATCCTCGACATCAGCCGGGCCCGTCGGCCCGAGCTAAATAACTTCTTCTCGGCCCGAGGTCGAGGACGCGGTGGGGCACGTGGTGGTGCACCCTCGACGCACGCAGCTTCGGCCAGCATCAATGCGGCCGTCGGAAAAGGCAACTTCCCCGGCACATGCTTCGGCTGTGGGAAGCAAGGGTACCGTTGTTTCGAGTGCCCTAACTGTAAGGATAAACCTTACACAAAACGCGCCGATGCGCGGGCTACGGTTGCCTCGGGTTCCACCCAGGCGGCAACAAGCGCCCCCGTCGCTTCATCCTCGGCGAGTATAAGCGCCGCTTCAGCGAAATCGGAAAGTTCCGAGCTGGCGGACTTAATAGCACAGATGAAGTCGATGCGCGAGGAGCTCGAGCACTATCGGACGATGAAGGAGGAGGGTTTTTGATCCGGTCCGCGCTTCGTGCCGCACGCGTCGGGCCGCGAGTATCATGTAACAAGTACGATGTATTGTCTTCTGCAATGGTGTACGAGTTGGACCAGGGGTCCCAGCACTTTCACATTCCAGTAAGACTTCAAGGGAAAAGACGGCACAAAGATGTGATCGCGATGGTGGACAGTGGAGCCACCACGAAGTTTATCAACAAGCGATTCATTGTGGAGAATAAGGTGCAGACGCGGAAGCTAAAAGAGCCGATTCCGCTATACAATATTGACGGCACCCTCAACAAAGACGGAAGCATCTCGGAGGTAGCAGTGCTACAGATGCATATAGGAGAGCACGTCGAGAAGACGGTGTTCACGGTCACGGACATCGGTCCAGAAGATGTGATCGTTGGGTTGGATTGGCTACGTGAGCACAACCCTGAGATCGATTGGGAGAAGGGCTCCCTCAAATTGTTGCGATGCCCTGAAACATGTAGCACCAGGAGGACTGGCCGAATGGAGCAAGCAGCGACTGCGCGTGATACGGGGGTCAGGCCCACGGCGCGCAGGCGTTCGCTGAAGTCCAGACGGTCGGTCATAGGTGCCTGCCGGAGCAAGGTGCTCCCGGACTTCGAACACGAAGAAGATTCGGCGGAAATAGAATGGAATGAGGCTGACTTGATCGAAGCCTGGGAGCAGGGTGTCACACTTCCCGGCGCCCCTCAATTGTTTGTCGCAGCAGGGCACACGTATTCCCAGCTGTTCGCTGAGGAAGAGATCAAGAAGAAGGTCGTCAAAACCGCCGAGGAGTTGGTACCCAAACAGTACCACGAGTTTCTGAAGGTCTTCTCAAAAGAAGCATCAGAGCGGTTACCCGAAAGGAAGCCGTACGACCACGCGATCGAACTCGTGCCCGGCTACTCAACATTCCATTCGAAGGTGTACCCATTATCGAACAACGAGCAGGAGGAGCTCGATAAGTTCTTGAAGGAGCAGCTGGCGAAGGGCTACATACGAGAATCGAAGTCGCCTATCTCATCTCCCTTCTTCTTCATCAAAAAGAAGGAAGGGACACTTCGACCCGTGCAGGACTACCGCCGGCTGAATGCGATCACCGTCAAGAATCGCTACCCCTTGCCGCTGATCGCCGAAATGGTGGACAAGCTCCGCGGTGCCACGCTCTTCACGAAGTTCGACGTCCGATGGGGATACAACAATGTCCGGATCAAAGCCGGCGATGAATGGAAGGCGGCTTTTGTAACTAACCGGGGGCTGTACGAACCCCTGGTGATGTTCTTCGGCCTCACTAATTCTCCCGCAACTTTCCAGGCCATGATGAACGAGATCTTCCATGATCTCATCGTCGGCGGGAAGATCCTCGTGTACCTGGACGACATACTCGTCTTCTCTACCAACAAAGAGGAGCATGAGAAGGTCACACGCAAGGTTCTGCGCCGCCTTCAGGACAACGATCTGTTCCTGAAGCCTGAGAAGTGCGAGTGGGACGTTCCCAAAGTCGACTACGTCGGCTATGTGTTCGGTGGCGATGAGGTGGCGATGGATCCCGCGAAGCTGAAAGGAATCAATGAGTGGCCGGTACCCCGGAACAAAAAGGATGTTCAGAAGTTCCGGGGGTTCTCCAACTTCTACCGCCGCTTCATTAAGGACTTCGCCAAGATCTCGCGACCACTCGACCGGCTCACAGGGAATGACCCATGGCGTTGGGGCGAAGAGGAGCAACATGCCTTCGATGAGCTCAAGCGGCTCTTCGCAACGACTCCAGTCTTGGCGCTGTACGACCCTAATCAGGAAATGCGCATTGAAGTCGATGCGTCAGGGTATGCCACCAGTGGCGTGTTGATGCAGAAGCAGGATGATGGCAAATGGCACCCTATTGCCTTCCGATCCCATGCGATGGATCCGGCACAGCGGAACTACGAGATCTACGATAAAGAGATGCTCGCGATCATCGAGGCGCTAGACGATCGGCGCCACTATCTCGAGGGGTTGCCCAATCAGTTCGAGATTGTAACCGATCATAAGAACCTCGAGTAATGGCGCACGTCTCAGCATCTCACGCGTCGTCAAGCGAGGTGGTCGTTGTTCCTAGCTCGCTTCGACTTCCGCATCACGCATAAGGCCGGGACGTCCAATGGAAAGGCTGATGCCCTGTTGCGTCGATCAGACCATCAGATCGGCGACGAGGACGATAACACCGATCAGGTGGTTCTCAAGCCAGAGCGCTTCCGCATCGCCTCCGCTAGGCGCGGTCACGCCTCGGTGACGGCCGATCAGTCGATTCTGAAGCGCATCAGGGAATGTTCGGAGAAAGATCGGGAGGTGGCCGAGGCCCTTGAAAAGGTGCAGGACCTCGGGCCGCCCCGGCTGCAAAGGGGTTTTGAGGAGTGGAATGCCGAACAAGGGCTCTTGCTGTTCCGCGGGTGCGTGTACGTCCCAAAGAATGCGGAGCTCCGGCGAGATATAGTCAAGATCCACCACGACTCGCCGATCGCCGGCCATGGCGGTCGTGCCAAAACCCTCGAGCTCGTGTCGCGGAACTACTGGTGGCCTGGGATGTCCAAATTCGTCAATGAGTACGTAAGCACCTGTGATGTGTGCAACCGTACCAAGACATTCCCAGCCAAGCCCCAGGGTCCGCTGAAGCCGAATGAGATCCCCGAGCGCCCGTGGCAGATCATCACGACCGATATGATCGTCGGCTTGCCAAAGTCTGATGGATTCGACTCAATCCTGGTTACCGCCCGACCGCTTTACCAAGCAGGTCCACTTCTCCGCCTGTCATGAGACCCTGACGGCAGAAGGTGCGGCAGACCTGTACATCCGCGATGTGTTCAAGCATCATGGGGCCCCGGCCAAGGTCATATCAGACCGAGGTCCCCAGTTTGCTTTGAAGTATCTCCATGCGGTGTACAAGGGACTCGGGATCGAGCCGGCGCTGTCCACAGCGTTCCACCCTCAGACAGACGGCCAGACTGAGCGCTGGAATCAGGAAATCGAGCAGTACCTGCGTGCTTTCACAAGCCACAGGCAGGATGATTGGGCGAAGCAGTTGCCGCTCGCGGAATTCGCACTGAACAACCGAGTTCACTCCGCGACTGGGCACTCCCCTTTCTACCTGCATCAGGGGTACCATCCTGAGATCCAAGTGCGGATCAATCCGATGTCTGCGATGCCTGCGGCCGCTGATCGGCTCAAGATCCTGAAGGAGATTCGCGACGATACGCGCTCTGCGCTCGAGCTGTCAGCCGAGCATATGAAAGTATACTACGACAAGCACGTGCAGGAGGCACCGGTCTTTGCGCCGGGGGACAAGGTCTGGCTTGACGCTCGGAACCTTAAGCTGAAACAGCCGAGCAAGAAGCTCAGTCCCAAGCGCCTTGGACCATATGCCGTGCGGCGAAAGCTCGGAGACTTGGATTATGAATTAGTCCTGCCGAAGTCGGTGCCAGTGCACCCGGTGTTCCATGTCTCCTTGCTTAGCAAGTATACACATAGCGATATCCCGGGTCGAGAGCCGGAGGAGCTGCCTGCGATCGAGGTTGAGGGCGACGAGGAGTACGAGGTTGAGCGGATCAAAGATTCGCGGATCTTCCGGCGTCAACTGCAGTACCTCGTCAAGTGGAAGGGTTATGACGACTCGCATACGTCATGGGAACCAGCGCGCAATGTTGCCAATGCGCCGGCCCTCATAGCCGACTTCCACCGGAAGAACCCAAACGCCCCTCGCCGCCTCAACGCTGCTACTTTTGGTGGTCTCAACTTTCAGCCAATGCCTTCGCCGCTGACTGAAGCACGATGCCGCTCCGGGTGGGAGATGGGCAAGGGCGCCTCGCATGAGGTCATGCGCCGTTGAGGGGGGGTAATGTCACGAGTTGGCACGGCGTCTAGCCGTTTTTTAATTTTGTCCTTTTCGCGGGCTCGAACCCGCGACCTCTGTACTACTTGCCTGATATGGACGCGTCACTATCTACTGTACGATTAGATTAGATGGGGCGGCAGTGCACGGCACAGCTCGGGCTCCGCTGACACAGCTGCTCTGACTCACCGGCCCCCGGGGCCGCGTCAGCATGCTGCGCACGGACCAGCTGCGCACGGACCAACGCGCACAGCCTGCCCTTATCTCCCCATGTATATAAGCCGGCCTCTGCTGCCCTAGGGACCTCAGTTTCGACCTCTTGTCCCTAGGTCAGTAAGCCCTCACTTGTATTTCCTTCCTTACTTAACTAACTAATATATTACTTGTCCCTAGCCTTAGGTTTGAGCGTTGCTCACCATCGCTTCGGTAAGAACCAGTCGAACGCCCCCAGCTCAAGTTTTCCCCTGTCGCTCGACCTCAAGTCACGACAGCAGCAAGCAGACTCGTTCACCCATTCCTTAAGTGCGGAGGGGGGCTCGGGCAACTAGGCAGTTGGAACTGGTTTACGCAGACTTGATGGGTCCTGCCGATGTACGCTCGGCGTCCGGAAATTTGTATGTGCTTCACATAATCGACAATTTTTCGTCCTATTTTTGGTCCATCCCGCTGCCATTCAAATCTGCCACACTCGCACAGTTTCGTGTATGGGCTCTTGCTCGTGAGAATGAGACTGGCGGCTCCCTCGATGCAGTACAGATAGACAACGGCAAACTCCTTTCTAACAAGTTTACCTCATTTCTTGGCAGCAAGGGTATTGCTCTGCGCCGCACGTCCCCTTACACCTCTGCTCAGAATGGATGTGTTGAACACCTTTATCGTACTCTCATGAATCGCGCTCAAGCCATGTGTATTGGCTGTGACCTCCCTTCCGCTCGCTGGGATGAGTTCTTACTCATGGCCAACTACCTCACTTTGCGTACCACATCTTTCTTTCTCTCTCCTGGAGTCACCCCTGTCGCGCTATGGACTGGTTGCCGCCCTGATCTTTCACACTTGTGTGAGATTGGGTGCCACGCTTTCGTGCTCATTCAAAACCGCCACAACCCTAAGATCTATGAGCGCTTCCTTGAGTGCATTCTCATCGGTTACAGTCAGACGTCCAAGTCCTATCGATGTTATCATCACGCTACAGGTAAGGTTATCGAATCCTTTCATGTCTCTTTCATCGAGTCGTTTGAGGATACTCCCCACGTGGCTGCGGTGCCAGTTGCAGCTCCGACTCCGGAACTGTCCCCACCTGCTGATCCACCCTTACCCATCTTGCCTCCTTCTCTGGCTGATCCACCCTTACCCGTCTTGCCTCCTTCTCCGGTACCCTCTCCTGAACTGCGTCATTCCTCTTGTGTTTCTCTCCCTTCTACACGTCTCGCTGCTGCCTCTGACCTGCCTCACGTCTCCGCTCTTTCTCGTGCTGTCACCAACTCTGCCGCTAGCGGCACCCACATCCAGGCCGCTCACGCTGCGCGTCGTGCTGGCCTCCCTGTTATCCCTGAGGAACTGGTCTCTGCTTCTGAGGAGCTCGGCTCTCCAAGTCTGTCTCCACCTGTGTCTCCCACTCCGTCTGAGTCCCTCCCTTCTGACTCTGCTGCTTGGGCTACTCTCCTTGACGTGCTCTCCACCACTCCTACCTCACCGGATGTTGACGTTGAATACCCTGGCGACCCTGCAACGCTTGCCGATGCTATGGCATCTCCTCATGCCCCTCAATGGTGACAGGCCCTCCTTGATGAGTTTGACTCTATTTGTGATCTTGGTGTTTACAGGCTCATCCCTCGCTTTTCTGTTCCTGCCGGCCGTCGCATCATGAAAGGGAAGCCAGTTTTCCGTCTCAAGTATGACAAAGACAATGTTCCCATCCATTTCAAGGCACGCTGGGTCTGTCTAGGCTTTGCTGCTATCTATGGCCAGGATTACAATCACACTTCCTCTCCCACTGTCTGCATGGAATCCTTCCGCGCCCTCTTACATCTCGCTGCTGCTCGTGATTGGGAAGTCCATCAAATCGATGTAAAGACTGCTTTCCTCTATGGCTCTCTGCCCGACGACGAAGTCTGTTATATGGAACAACCTCCTGGTTTTGAGGAACCTGGCAAATTTGACTGGGTCTGGGAACTTCATAAAGGGCTCTATGGCATGCAACAGGGTGGCCGCGTTTGGAACAAGACAATGGATGCCTACATGATCTCTCTCGGTTTCACATGCATCCCCTGTGAGTACTGCATATACTTTCGTCGCACTGATGAGGGTACCATCATCACCTGCGTGCATGTCGACGATTTTCTGCTCACCGGAAGTGCCCCTGCTGCTATTGCTCGCTTCAAACGTGAACTCTGCGCTAAATGGCAAATTACTGACCTGGGTGAAGCAACCTTCTGCGTCAGTATCGCTATTGAATGCACTCGTGCCTCTTGCACAATTGCACTCTCCCAAACTGCTCTAATCGACAAGGTTGTTGCGCAATTCTGTCTGCAGGACACTCTGCCAGTCTCCACTCCCATGGAGAAGGGTGTTATTCTCTCTTGCTGTGATCATTCACCTTCTACTGCCATCACTTGTGACTCTGTATCCCACCTGCCCTACCACACACTTGTTGGTTGCCTTATATACCTCACTATTGGTACACACCCTGACATTGCTCTCGCTGTTCAGCAACTGAGTCAATTCCTCGATTTTTTGGCAAAGCCCACTGGAATGCCATGAAGCGTGTTGTGCATTACCTCAAGGGCTCACGTGATCTGCGTCTTGTTCTTGGCAGTCCCACCGTGCACTCCCTCACCAGTTATACCGACGCTAGCTATACCTCTTGCCCTGACACTCGGCGCTCAATTTCTGGGTACTGCTTCACACTTGGCTCTGGCCTTATCACTTGGTCCACTTGCAAACAGGCAACCGTGGCGTCCTCAACAGTTGAGGCCGAATACGTCGCTGCATCTGAGGTGGCCAAAGAGGCTATCTGGCTATGCGCTCTCTTCCATCATCTTGATATCGCTCTTCCTGACGGCACCCCTCTGTGCAGCAATAACACTGGCGGCATTTGTCTCTCTCACGATCTGACTTTCCACTCCAAGGTCAAGCACGTCGACGTGCGCTATCACCTCATCCGCAAATACATTGAGTCCAAGCAACTGTCCATTCCCTATGTTCTGTCTCATGCTAATCTTGCCGACGCCTTTACCAAGCCTCTTGAACGTAAAGCATTCCTTAAATTCCGGGACCTCATGGGCTTGCGGGTGTTTCCCTGCATGGAGGAGCATTCCTAGGTCAAGGAGGAGTTTATTTTTCCCTTTTCTTTCATGGTCTTTGTTTTGGATACACATCTCCTTCACGGTCATTGGTTTCAGATACCTGAGCTCAATTTGTTTTTGGTCTTTTTGTTTCGGATACCTTCTCATCCTCCCTGATCTTCTCGTCAAGGAGGAGTGTTGGATTCTGACATTGATGATTGGGACGTCTGACGTCCTCGGTCGTATCTCGCACCTCATTTGCCAATCCATACATTACCTTCTTCCCTGTCTATTCACACATAATACACCCTATGCCTACATATAGTTTGCTCTCCCGCTCCCCCTTCTCTCCTCAGTCATTGTACCACTGTGACTGAGGTATGTTCATTTTCCCCTCCATCCTGTACCTTAACTGATCTGCCATAGTAATACAGACTTACGGGATTCGGTTTAGGTACAGTAGTCGTTGTACCACCACGATTGAGTAATACAGACTTACAGAATTCGGTTTAGCTCCTAAAGTCTCTAGCTTTAGGTTTGAGCACTGCCCATCATCACTTTGGTAAGACCCAGTCGAACACCCCCAGCACCCTGGTTTGTGTTTCCCCTGTCTTTCAATAGGCAACACAGGGAGCAGTTGCACAGGACTAGCACTGAAGGACTGAATGCCACAAGTGGGGCTGAAGTCGAAGTGGGTCACAGAAGTATAGATTAAAGGGTCACTACGAAGCTCTTTATATACATGAGCAGGGGAATGTATTCCCATGGCAGAACAATAGAAGAAAGAACAATAGAGTTCAAAAGGAGAACAAGGGCCACTTGGCCACAGGAACAATGGAACAAAAGAAGTGTGGCCGGAGCTCTGCTCCAGTCCGATTGCTCCGCAATTGATACAACCATGTGACCACATAATGTTGTGGCTCCCACCACCAGGGGATCGTCCTAGGCCGACCAGGGGACTGTGGCAGAGCACATTGTGACATACCCCCCCTGATCTGCCAAGTCCCACAGGGAGACTAGGACACCTCAATACCCATCCCAGTGCAACAGAATGCAACCTTGGGTGCAGGCAATGGCTTGGTGAGACAGTCTGCAAGCATGTCTGCAGTGGGAATGTAGAAGGGCTTGATACGCCCAGCCTTCACAGTGTTATGAGTTGGTACGGCATCTAGCCATTTTTTAATTTTTTCCTTTTCACGGGCTCGAACCTGCGACCTCTGTACTATACGCTCAAATGGACAAGTCCTTATCTACTGTAAAATTAGATTAGATAAGGTGGCAGTGTGCGGCACAGCTCGGGCTCCGCTGACATAGCCTCTCTGACTCACCGGCCCCCAGGGCCCGCGTCAGCATGCTGCACATGGACCAGCTGCGCACAGCCTCCCCTAAACTTCCCCTGTATATAAGCCGGCCTCTGCTGCCCTAGGGACCTCAGTTTCGACCTCTTGTCCCTAGGTCAGTAAGCCCTCCCTTGTATCCTTTCTTCACTCACTAATATATTATCTTGTCCCTAGCCTTAGGTTTGAGCATTGCTCACCATCGCTTTGGTGAGAATCAGTCGAACACCCCCAGCTTTCTAAGGTTTTCCCCTGTCGCTTGACCTCAAGTTGTGACATTAGGTCAAAACTCTCACAGCTGCCAGTGTTCCTTGGAACTCCCACTCTCACATTCACTTCCCACAGGTTGGGTGGTGTGCACCCTTACTATATCATACGATACGTAGATAGCGTACTATACATTGCCACCGCTTAGGGGACAAACTCTTCAGTACCTGCACTTCAGTGGGCGGTACTTGTCCTCACGGACGCGTGGCTTAGGTTCCTGCTGCATACTAGCCAAAAGCAGCACTGGGCCCCACGTGAACTGCGAACCTTAGTGTCATCTCGGGCACCGTAGGTATAAGCTAGTTTACAATGGCCTTTCATAATATGCACACCTCCCTTTCCTCCCCCCATCCATCGTGGCTAAAGAAGTCTTTTACTGTGCAGGACTCGAGCACGCATTCGACGTAGAAGATCACGTCGATGTCGCACACCTAGACAAACCAGGCTCCCTCTTCTTCAACTGTGACAAACAGCCGTGTCCCAACCGTACCCCACACTCCATTACTGTTGAAGATGGACGCTTTGTACCCATCCAAAGGATCCAACATCCTCTTGGACAAAAATCCACACACGTGTCTTGATTGGCCTCTTGGCATGTCACCCCTGTTCCGTCCTGACCCGCCTCTCCAGACACCTGCATTCCCCAACCTGTCGCCAGTACAGGTCAAGCGCAAGGAGATCCCGATCTCCCTCGAAGAGTTGAGGCAGTTGCACAGCCTATAGCGACCCCTCAAGCGATCCTCCAGCCCTCCTTGGGGTTGTGGTTAAAAAGATCCCCCAAGGCCGAGCCCCACAGCACTCCGTCACATTCTTGGGCCAGCTCATCATCAGCAGTTCCCTCTTCGACTCCAGTCCCTGTCATACGTTACCCCGCCACCAGACTTCCTCTGTTGCCTCCACCACCGTTGCTGCTGTGAGGCCGCTTACACACTCACTCCAGTCGAAGTTTGCCTGGCAGATAGTCACAACAGCCATCTTCACCTGCGGGCAGTCCTCCATCCCCCTCATCGCCGGTAATGTCCTCACCCACATCCCTTCTAGACAAGGAGACACTAAAACTCCTTCTCCTGCTTTGCTACAATGGGAAATTGGTGGTCAAATGCAACCGGTTCATCTCACAATTGCTCATCTACTGGGCAGTCAACACGGCACTCTCGACCATTGAGCTAAAAGTTCAAGTCACCCTCAGTCTCCT
>NW_020169836.1:706883-786245 GCF_002117355.1 Postia placenta MAD-698-R-SB12 | reverse complement strand
TGGGGGGGGGGGGGTAATAGCACTTAAGTATGGGGAGGTAATGCTCTTAAGCACAACAACGAAGTAAATAGAACTGGGGGACAGGGTGCCCCAGGATGCTGCCTTATATACATAAGGAAAAACCCCCCAGGGACTGGTAATAGACCTCTGGTACTGTCACGACTTAGGGTCAAGCGACAGGGGAAACACAAACCAAAAGACGCTGGGGGCGTTCGACTGAGTCTTTACCGAAGCGATGGTGAGCAGAGCTCAAATCTAAGGCTAGGGACAAGTGAATATATTAGTGAGGTAAGAAAGAATACAAGAAAGGGCTTACTGACCTAGGGACAAGAGGTCGAAACTGAGGTCCCCAGGGCAGCAGAGGCCGGCTTATATACATGGGGAGATAAGGGTAGGCTGTGCGCACTGGTCCGTGCACAGCTGGTCCGTGTACAGCATGCTGACACGGCCCCGGGGGCCAGTGAGTCAGAGAGGCTGTGTCAGCGGAGCCCGAGCTGTGCCGTGCACTGCTGTCCTATCTAATCTGATCATACAGTAGATAATGACACATCTATATCGGGCATATAGTACAGAGGTCACGGGTTCGAGCCCGTGAAAAGGAAAAATTAAAAAACGGCTAGACGCCGTGCCAACTCGTGACATTACCCCCCCCCCCTCAACGGCGCATGACCTCATGCGAGGCGCCCTTGTCCATCTCCCACCCGGAGCGGCAGCGTGCTTCAGTCAGCGGCGAGGGCATTGGCTGGAAGTTGAGACCACCAAAGGTAGCAGCATTGAGGCGGCGAGGGGCGTTTGGATTCTTCCGGTGGAAGTCAGCTCTGAGGGCCGGCGCATTCGCAACATTGCGCGCCAGTTCCCATGACGTGTGCGAGTCGTCATAACCCTTCCACTTGATGAGGTACTGCAGCTGACACCAGAAGATCCTCGAATCTTTGATCCACTCAACCTCATACTCCTCGTCACCCTCAACTTCGATCGCAGGCGGCTTCTCCGGCTCCCGGCCCGGGATCTCGCTATGTGTGTACTTGCTAAGCAAGGAGACATGGAACACTGGGTGTACCGGCACCGATTTTGGTAGGACTAATTCGTAATCCAAGTCTCCAAGCTTTCACCGCACGGCATAAGGTCCGAGACGCTTGGGACTGAGCTTCTTGCTCAGCTGTTTCAGTTTAAGGTTCTGAGCGTCAAGCCAAACCTTGTCCCCCGGTGCGAAGACCGGTGCCTTTTGCACGTGCTTGTTGTAGTACACCTTCATGCGCTCGGCCGACAGCTTGAGCACAGAGCGCGTGTCATCGCAAATCTCCTTCAGGATCTTGAGCCGATCAGCGGCTGCAGGCATCGCAGACATCGGATTGATCCGAACCTGGATCTCAGGATTGTACCCTTGATGCAGGAAGAATGGGGAGTGTCCGGTTGCGGAGTGAACTCGGTTGTTCAGTGCAAACTCCGCGAGCAGCAACTGCTTTGCCCAATCATCCTGCCTGTGGCTGGTGAACGCACGCAGGTACTGCTCGATCTCCTGATTCCAGCACTCAGTTTGGCCGTCCGTCTGAGGGTGGAACGCTGTGGACAGTGCCGGCTCGATCCCTAGTCCCTTGTACACTGCATGAAGATATTTCGAAGCAAACTGGGGACCTCGGTCTGATATGACCTTGGCCGGGGCCCCATGATGCTTGAACACATCGCGGATGTACAGGTCTGCCGCACCTTCTGCCATCAGGGTCTCATGACAGGCTGAGAAGTGGACCTGCTTTGTGAAGCGGTCAGCGGTAACCAGGATTGAGTTGAATCCATCAGACTTTGGCAAGCTGGCGATCATATCCATGGTGATGATCTGTCACGGGCGCTTGGGGATCTCGTTCGGCTTCAGCGGACCCTGGGGTTTGGCTGGGAATGTCTTGGTATGGTTGCACACGTCGCAGGTGCTTATATACTCATTGACGAATTTGGACATTCCTGGCCACCAGTAGTTCTGTGACACAAGCTCGAGGATTTTGGCACGACCACCATGACCGGCGATCGGCGAGTCGTGGTGGATCTTGACTATATCCTGCCGGAGCTCCGCGTTCTTTGGGACATATACGCACCCGCGGAACAGCAGAAGCCCTTGCTCGGCATGTCATTCCTCAAAACCCCTTTGCAGCCGGGATGGCCCGAGGTCCTGCACCTTTTCAAGTGCCTCGGCCACCTCCCGATCCTTCTCCGAACATTCCCTGATGCGTTTCAGAAGCGATTGATCGGCCGTCACCGAGGCATGACTGCGCCTGGCGGAGGCAATGCGGAAGTGCTCCAGCTTGAGAACCACCTGATCGGTATTATCGTCCTCATCGCCGACCTGATGGTCTGATCGGTGTGACAGGGCATCAGTCTTTCCATTCGACGTTCCAGCCTTGTGTGTGATGCGGAAGTCGAAGCGAGCCAGAAATAGCGACCATCGCACTTGACAACGCATGAGGTGCTGAGATGTCCGCCAGTATGCGAGGTTCTTATGATCGGTTACAATCTCAAACTGATTGGGTAACCCCTCGAGATAGTGACGCCAATCGTCTAGTGCCTCAATGATCGCGAGCATCTCCTTATTGTAGATCTCATAGTTATGCTGGGCAGGGTCCATAGCGTGAGATTGGAAGGTGATAGGGTGCCATTTGCCGTCGTCCTGCTTCTGCATCAACACACCGCCAGTGGTGTACCCCGAGGCGTCGACTTCGATACGCGTTTCCCGGTTAGGGTCGTATAGCGCCAAGACTGGAGTTGTCGCAAAGAGCCGCTTGAGCTCATCGAAGGCATGCTGCTCCTCTTCATCCCAATGCCATGGGTCATTCCCTGTGAGTCGGTTGTGTGGTTGCGAGATCTTAGCGAAGTCCTTAATGAAGTGGCGGTAAAAGTTGGAGAACCCCCGGAACTTCTGAACATCTTTTTTGTTCCGGGGTACTGGCCACTCATTGATTCCTTTTAGCTTCGCGGGATCCATCGCTACCTCATCGCCACCAAACACATAGCCAACGTAGTCGACCTTGGGAACATCCCATTCGCACTTCTCAGGCTTCAGGAATAGATCGTTGTCCTGAAGGTGGCAAAGAACCTCGCGTGTGACCTTTTCATGCTCCTCTTTGTTAGTGGAGAAGATGAGTATGTCATCCAGGTACACGAGGATCTTGCCGCTGACGATAAGATCATGGAAGATCTCATTCATCATGGCCTGGAAGGTCGCAGGGGAATTGGTGAGGCCAAAGAACATCACCAGGGGTTCATACAGTCCCCAGTTAGTCACGAAGGCGGCTTTCCATTCATCACCGGCTTTGATCCGGACATTGTTATAGCCCCATCTGACATCGAACTTGGTGAAGAGCGTGGCGCCATGGAGCTTGTCTACCATTTCGGCGATCAGCAGCAGCAGGTAACGATTCTTGACGGTGATTGCGTTCAACCAGCGGTAGTCCTGTATGGGTCGAAGCATCCCTTCCTTCTTTTTGATGAAGAAGAAAGGGGACGAGATGGGCGATTTCGACTCCCATATGTAGCCTTTTGCCAGCTGCTCCTTGAGGAACTTGTCAAGTTCCTTCTGCTCGTTGTTCGACAGAGGGTACACCTTTGAATGGAATGTCGAATAGCCGGGCACGAGTTCGATTGTGTGATCGTACGGCTGCCTTTCGGGTAGCTGTTCCGAAGCTTTCTTTGAGAAAACCTTCAGAAACTCGTGGTATTGCTTGGGCACCGACTCTTCGGCGGTCTTGACGACCTTCTTTTTGATCTCCTCTTCAGCAAACAGCTGGGAGTATGTATGTCCTGCCGCGACAAACAGCTGAGGAGCGCCGGGAAGCATAATGCCTTGCTCCCAGGCTTCGATCAAGTCGGCCTCATCCCACTCTACTTCCGCCGGAGTTTCTTTGGGTTTGAAGTCCGGGAGTACCTTACTCCGGCAAGCACCTATAACCGACCGTCTGGACTTTGGCGAACGCCTGCACGCTGTGGGCCTGACCCCCGTATCATGCGCAGTCGCTGCTTGCTCCATCCGGCCAGCCCTCCTGGCACTGCACGTTTCAGGGCATCGTGACAATTTGAGGGAGCCTTTCTCCCAATCGATCTCGGGGTTGTGCTCACGTAGCCAATCCAACCCAACGATCACATCTTCCGGACCGATGTCTGTGATCATAAACACCGTCTTCTCGATGTGTTCTCCTATGTGCATCTGTAGCACTGCTACTTCCGAGATGCTTCCGTTTTTGTTCAGGGTGCCGTCGATATTGTATAGTGGAATCAGCTCCTTTAATTTCCGCGCCTGCATCTTATTTTCTAGAATGAATCGCTTATTGATAAACTTCGTGGTGGCTCCGCTATCCATCATAGCGATTATGTCCTTGTGCCGTCTTTTCCCTTGGAGTTGAACTGGAATGTGAAAATGCTGGGACCCCTGGTCCAACTCATACACCATTGCAGTCGACAATACATCGTACTTATTACAGGATATATGCGGCCCGACGCGTGCGGCACGAAGCGTGGACCGGATCAAAAACCCTCCTCCTTCATCGCCCAATAATGCTCGAGCTCCTCACGCATCGACTTCACCTGTGCCATTAAGTCCGCCAGCTCCGATTGCTTGGATTTCGCTGAAGCGGCACTTATACTTGCCGAGGGTGATGTCATGACGGGGGCACTTGTCGCAGCCTGGGTGGATCCCGAGGCAACCGTAGCCCGCGCATCGGCGTGTTTTGTGTAAGGCTTGTCCTTACAATTGGGGCACTCAAAATGTCGGTACCCTTGCTTCCCGCAGCCAAAGCAAGTGCCAGGGAAGTTGCCTTTTCCGACGGCCGCATTGATGCTGGCCGAAGCTGCGTGTGTCGAGGGTGCACCACCACATGCCCCTCCGCGTCCTCAACCTCGTGACGAGAAGAAGTTGTTCAACTCGGGCTGTCAGGCCCGGCTGACGTCGAGGATTTGCTCGACCTTGGTGGCGCGCTTGTCAGCGGCTTGCCACGTGGCAAAGGTCTCGAGCTCAATCTTTCGATAGACATGGGAAGGGATGCCGCTCAGGTACTTGTCACGTAGCTCCAGGTCCCCATACCCGGAACGGTCCGCCGGACCCTTGAACAGCGCGGAAAATTCCGCGGCGGTGCGCTTTTCGCACACAGTTTTGTCAGCGCAGAGCTTGGTGAGCTCCACCTGTGCCGCGGCGGCGGCGTCGAGATTCCCGAAGCGGGCCTTGAATGCCGTGAGAAAGGCTGCTTCGTCAGTGAACGGAGTCGTGGCTTCCTGAGTCCCAATCTGGACAGCGGCGAGCTGGGCGAAGATGGGAGTGGCCCAGGCTTGTGTGTCACCATCGAGGAGGCTGAGGGCAACTTGGACCTTCAACTCGACAGTGAAGAGGGTCGTATTGACTGCCCAGTAGATGAGCAACTGGGAGACGAAGCGGTTGCACTCGACAACTGTTTTGCCGTCATATCGGAGAGGAAGGAGAAGCTTCAGCATCTCCTTGTTAGGAGGGGGCGCTGGCGATGACATTACCGGCGACGAGGGGGACGGAGGACTGCCCGCGGCCGAAGGCGACTGTTGTGACTATCCGCCGGGCAAACTTCTCGTGGAACGAGTGCTTGTGCAGCCTCGCGGCGGCGACGGCGGTGGAGGCGACGGAGGAAGCCCGGGGGCGGGGTTACGTAAGACAGGGACTGAAGGCGAGGCGGTGACCGCTGACGATGAGCCGGTCCAAGAATGCGGTGGAGTGTCGCTGGGCTCGGTCTTGGGAGGCCTTTCCAACCGCGGCCCCAAGGAGGACTGGGGGATCGCTTGAGGGGTCGCTGGAGGCTGTGCGACTGCCTCAGTTCTTCGAGGAAGATTGGGGTCTCCTTGTGTTTGACCTGTACTGGTGACAGGTTGGGGGATGCGGGTGCCTGGAGAGGCGGGATGGGATGCAATGGGAGTGACATGGTGGGAGACAGATCGGGACGCGTACTTGAGATCTGGCCCAAGGGGGTGCTAGACTCATTGGATGGGTACAAAGCGTCCGCCTTCAACGGTAATGGAGCACGGGGTTCGATTGGGGTACGGCTGTCGGTCACAGTCGAAGAAGAGGGAGCCGGGATCGTCAAAGCGTGCGACGTCAACGTGATCTTCAGCGTCGAATGCGTGCTCAAGTCCCATGTAGTTGAAGGCTTTTTCAGCCACGATGGATGGAGGGAGGAAGGAGAGGTGCGCGTACTACGAAAGGCCGTTGTAGACTAGCTTACACCTACGGCATCCGAGGTGACACTAGGGTTTGCAATTCACGTGGGGCCCAGTACTGCTTTTGGCTAGTATGCAGCAGGAACCTAGACCACGCGTCCGTGAGGACAAGTACCGCCCACTGAAGTGCAGGTACTGAAAAGTTCGTTCCCTTAGTGGTGGCAATGTATAGTACGCTTATCTATGTATAGTAGGGTACAGTAGGGTGCGCACCACCCAACCTATAGGAAGTGAATGTGAGTTTGTAGGAGTCCCGAGGAACGCCGGCAGTGGTGAGGAGTTTCGACCTAATGTCGCGACTTAGGGTCAAGCGACAGGGGAAACACAAACCAAAAGACGCTGGGGGCGTTCGACTGAGTCTTTACCGAAGCGATGGTGAGCAGAGCTCAAATCTAAGGCTAGGGACAAGTGAATATATTAGTGAGGTAAGAAAGAATACAAGAAAGGGCTTACTGACCTAGGGACAAGAGGTCGAAACTGAGGTCCCCAGGGCAGCAGAGGCCGGCTTATATACATGGGGAGATAAGGGTAGGCTGTGTGCACTGGTCCGTGCACAGCTGGTCCGTGCACAGCATGCTGACGCGGCCCCGGGGGCCAGTGAGTCAGAGAGGCTGTGTCAGCGGAGCCCGAGCTGTGCCGTGCACTGCTGTCCTATCTAATCTGATCATACAGTAGATAATGACACATCTATATCGGGCATATAGTACAGAGGTCACGGGTTCAAGCCCGTGAAAAGGAAAAATTTAAAAAAACGGCTAGACGCCGTGCCAACTCGTGACAGGTACCTAGCTGGGTAAGGATTACTAAGTATCATGTGCCCTATGGTGCGATATGGTGTTATCGATGATGTTATAGTCTGGCCCTGCCCTGCCCTGGGCCTAGGGTCCAGAATTGACTGACCTATGGCTTAGTGCCTGAGCCTAGCTCCTACCTATAATGTCAGAATGATGTTATGGTCCAGACAGAGTCTGGTTTCTATCTAGAAAAGGTCCAGCATCACACATGACGGATGCTTATGCAAACCCCACCTTGTTGGAACAAGGGTGCAACGGCACAGGGTGCATTTGTTCACAGGCGTAGCGATGCCCGTAAGGAACAATCGTATACTGTACATACATCGTGTGGGGTTGTTATATACTATGATAGGGGCCTCCAGCCCCTGGCTACTTGCGCGCCCGAGCTTTTGAGCTCATTCCTGACTGCGCGGGTCAGCACATTTCAACACACCTGACATGACAACCATTGTCTGAATAGGTATGCTTTGTTATTTTGCCATAGATAGTGAATTTGGCCATGCAACCCAATCACCAGGCTGGCGAGCAGTTACAAAACTTATAAGGATTCTATTTGTATCTATAACTAGACATTCTCACCCGGCTTTTGCTGATATAACAGATAAGCCCAGATCAAATCATATTTTAATTTGTCTTATACCCAGACCCATTGTATCTGCACCCCATCACTGCAAACAAGGGTCTGGGGCATTTTGATAGAGCCATCCCCCCTTACGTTTAGTGCTCATGTAGCACTCATGTAGCACTCATGTAATGGTCACAGAATTGATACTGCATCAGTCCATCAATGTAACAAGTCAATCTAATCCAATATCAGGATCTGGTGGGTTTGTTATTATTTACATTGGGGATTGGTTTCATGGTGATTCACGCCCTTTAATGGGCAGCTAATACTTATTCTATGCTTCCATGTATGCACTCCTGTAGACTTTTCTAAAATATTAGGATCGGATACAGTATATACCGGGGCCGGGGTGAGTGAAGCATTACAGTCAATCAACCCAGCCTATTTGGGTAACTACTCCTAGCAACTTGTGTGTGTGCACTTGCCCTTCTGTGCTTCACTGTTTCCAACTGAACATATGTGGAACATGTGAATGCATACTGTTATAGCCTCAAGACCACACCCCAGATTTAAATGCAGTAAAAGAAAACTGTGTTCATGACTCAGCAACAGCTTGATACACTTGATGGTTGAGTGGTTTGAGGCATATCTTTACACTTGAAGACAATTACAAGAAGTGCAAAATATATACAGCTAGCAAATAATTTTGTTGCACCACGCTCGCAGCACTGAGGGACAGGTGCGTGCACACAAGTTGCTAGGAGTAGTTACCCAAATAGGCTGGGTTGATTGACGCAATGATGCGGTATCAATTCTGTGACCGTTACATGAGCGCTACATGAGCGCTAAACGTAAGAGGGGAGGGCTCTATCAAAATGTCCCAGACCCTCGTTCGCGGTGGTGGGGTGCGGATACGACAGGTCTGGGTACGAGACAAATTTGTATATGAGTGAGTATGTACTGAACTGGGCTCGGAGCGCATGAGCGCCGACTTGCTCAAACGTGAATTCGACTGGGGCTTAGTAGTGTTCACGTCAAGGTGTTTGTTTGCTTCCATCTTATGTGAAGCCGTTCCCTACATGTTGTTCTTCACACTATACGTCCGTCTGGAGTAAGTGTCAACCATAGTGTACAGGTTCTATAATTTATGTATTCTCTCAGACAGTCGAGGCAATTACTGAAACAACAGTAGAATAGCGTGATATCAGTGAAGCCAGCCGTTCGTGAACTATGAGACACATGGACCTGAATTGAGATGAGCAGATGTCAATGTAGCTGTACGGCCCGACGGGACCGTTGCGCAACCAGGCCGCGCAAGAGGATATGTTCCGTCCAAACTTGTGATGCAGCATCTAGGCTGTCTGTGCTTGTAGTATCATGTTCTGGGGTATCATCGAGACGCGGCACCGGGACTCGACGAATTTTCGACATCGAGGATGGTTGCTTATCTGGCGGGGGAAGAGGCTTCGGCATCGCAGCGTTTGCAGGAGAGGAGTGGTGAGATGCAATGTGGGAGTCCGACGCACGGCGCTGGATACTTAGACGGCGCACTGGCTGGTCCCAATCCCGCAACTCCACCGGCTGCAGCCGGGGACAGTGGCACGTCTTCCACAGCGACTTGCAGAGGTAGCAGAACTGGACCGCGCACACGCACGTCATATGATAGCACCCGCTACGCAGCTCGATCATCTGGTCGCACGCAGGGCAGCGCGCCCATCCCTTCTGGCTTGCGAGTTCGAGCACAGCTTTCTGCCCAGAATCGTGCTCGCACCGGTGCCCGCGGCCGGGATGCACAGCGCCCCTGCAGCGGCTGCATGTATGGGTCCCGCAGCCTGGGGATGGACAAGACAACACGGGGGCGAAAGAGTCCTTGCGGCGCGCGCCGAGGAAGCGGCTGCAGGACGGCTTGGCACAGTACACGCGGCATGTAGTGCTGAATTCCACATCCTTCACGGCGAACACGTCTCTCAACGCCGAAGGCATGAATCGGGTGAAGGAGCGGTCAAGGATGCGCTGGTGGCAACAGCTTGGCGGGAAGAGAGACTCGTCGCGCGTGGCGACCTCGACTAGATTGATAAGGCACGGGACGTCGAAGTAGTGGCCGCACGGCACGCGGACCTGGACGCCTTCGATAGGGCATTGGCATATCACGCAGTCGTGGCTCTTCCTGCTGTGGTCGGAGTCAGGGTTACATGCTGTGCAGATGATGCGTCATAGGCCCACTCACAGGAGTTTGGTGACGGCTGTGCGTAGAGATGCAGTGCGAGGCCTCCCGTGTGCGACACGGGACATGGCCCGCCTCAGGATAGCGGGCGAGGCTCTCTTGTCGTTGCGCATTCGTTTCAAGAGCCTATGCAAATCTACGCTTAGAAAGGGCTTGCGATGTGAAGAGAGTGAACTTACCGGGTGTGCGCTGTTGTGGGGCTTAGGACTGACGGCAACTCGACCAGCGAGAAGGAGCTCGCGGACGCATCGGGCAACATGACTTCGATCTGCTGCAGACGATATGGCGGCCGTTTGGGAACGGTGCTGTCCACGCCCGCCTCGTACACGCCTCCGCTTGGCAATCGACGCCGATTTTCATCTCCGGAGACAACGTCCTCCCATGGCTTCCGACCAGCATCCATAGTGACAAAATCAGCGAACATGTCAAAGTCGTCCCCGAAGGTGGGCCAGGGTTCAGTGTCGGTGTCTTCGACTGGCACCGGCGGTAGTGGGCGGTCGATGAGCGCGGCGGAGCGGGCTGCGGGGGTCATGAATGTTCGTAAACGATGAGCACGGGGCGAACGCCGCGGGGCGTGCGGGCCTTATCAATGCTCGCGACACGTGTCTTCATACAACTGCTGCTGAGATCCGGCGAGAGTGCCCTGCAGCTCCCGGCGCAGTGGGTGCGGGATCAGTCCACTGAGCGCGGGACGCTGGACCCACAGGAGCACAGGTCAGCCTAGGCGAGATGAGTGGGTGGCTGAGTGCACAGTGGGGAGGCCGTGCCGTCACTGGTGGGCTGCCGGACGAGTGGCAAGCGTAGGGGAAGCGAAGCGTGAAAGAGAGACGCGATATGGGCGGCTGGATATGTTGGTGTACGTCTCGTGGAGGGAGCGTGTTTCCGGTCCGGCGAGAAGTACGCGTGCTTCGCAATGCCTAAATGCAGATCGATGATGATCCATGCTCTGGATATCCAGTCCGCGTATGCTGGGGCAAACTCTTGCCACTCGGGATGCGAATGTTCTGCACGAATGAAGCGTGTCTGATTCGATGTGTGACCGATCGAGAATCAGTGCATTCCTCCTGACGCACGGCAGGGCAGAATATCCAATCAGGGGCGCATATTAAAAGCACAACGATCTTGAGCGATCGCCTCCCGGCGTTGAGTGGCCAAATTCTCATGGGGACCATGAAGGTCACCATAGACACCCGAAGCGCGCTCGATCATGCTCTCAGATCCGCGAGTGCAGGGATTGGACATGGCGGCTTGGCACGATCTCGATAATCGGATTAGAGTCGTTTAGGCTTTCCTACGGTGCGTCTGTCGTGTACATCAGAGCTTGATACGGACATTTGTGCCACTCAAGCTGGGTCAGCATCGCAGCATGACGCTGGGCTGGTCTGCTCGTGGAAGATTATCACGAAAGGTGTGTTCCTGTGATGATACGCAGTTGTCAAGGAGCGTACGCATGTGTGTAGAAGAACTCACCAAATGTTTCATTGTTGGTCGTATGCCACGATCTCTGAAATTTTGGAAGGTAGGCAGATTTCCCAGAGGCTGGCTTCTGCCAAGTGCTGGCAGAGTGACAATTGCCACCTGCGGCGGAAGATGCTGATTTCAGCTCTCTATTGTGGAAGTAGCAGTAATTCTCGTGATGCCTTCACCTTCGCATTTTACAGCAACAAGGGGCCTAGTTTACCCATATATTGTTGCCCTGAGTACGTGCATGTTAGATGGGCGTTAGTTCACATGGCATTGAGGACAAATCCGTCTCTACCGCTGTCGCTACATATCAACACCCATGTGAGGAAAGAACTTGAGTCCTAGAAACACGACTGGATGGAAGCTAGGCTCGAGGAGGGTTCATTGACAATGTGCGGAAATAGGTTGGGCTAGATTATTATACATGGCTTCGGACACCATCCTGCGCCGTTGCTGGGTTACCTGCATGGAAACCAACGTAAATGTCATAACCAGTATGAACTGCAGAGGAAGATCGGATATGGATTAGAGTACAGTATCAGTGCTCTGGCAATGCTCAGGTAAATTTGAATATCAAGATGTACAGTGGGGCTCCCCCGCACTGCGCAGCAGGCGCTGTACTGCGGAAAATCCGTCATACCAACATCAGGGAGAACGGAAACGAGCCCAGCGCCGAGACGTCACCTACAAACTGCCATCTGTTCCCGCGAAATCAAGCTGTCCTCGCTGTTGTGCCGCAATCGGATGCCAGGATACGATAGAGCTCGAAGACTGTTACCCCACGAAACATCCTTACGCCGGATGTTCTAGACAGATACTCCTGAGGTTCTCTCTCTCTCTCTCTCTCTCTCTCTGTCTCTCTGTCTCTCTGTCTGAAAAGGCCCTCAACAGATCCGAAATGCTTCGATATTAGGGAGAGGTATGGAGGCTGAGAGCAAGCTGGCTGGTCAGCCACCGTGCGCACGCGGAGCGGCAGACTGCCGGCCGTCGCCGCAACATCAAAACCTGGCCCGGCCGCGTCTTGCTCTTGTTCCCCTCGTCGCCCTCGTCCCTCACCACCGTCCTCGCTGCAGCTCGCCTTCCGACATGAAGTTCGCCAGCCCAGCCCTCGCCCTCGCCGCCTTCGTGACCGGCGCGGCCGCTCAGCTCACGATCCTGAGCCCTGGAGGTCCTGACTTGTGGTGGGGTGCGTGTCGTTATCGCCTTGGCCTTCGCCAGCCGTCAACTCACTCAAATGTTTTTACACAGTCGCACAGTCGCAGAACACCGTCATCTGGACATGCGACACCTCGCCCTACAGCACCTTCACTGTCTTGTGCGACGTCTTTCGTCATACCCTCTTCATACGACCCCATCTGACTTGATACCGTCCTCCACACAGGATCGACAACTCTGACCCGAAGATTCTGACCTCCGAGCTTGCCATCATCGCGCAGCAGGAGAATTTCGATTGCTCCGAGACCATCTCGCAGTACCAGGTCACCATGCCTGCTGCGAGCGGTTATACCCTCATCTTCGCTAACCCCTTGAACAACACTGACGTGAGTGTCCCTCAGTGACATCTTCCCTTTTCACGCCGTCTATCGTCGGCGCAACTTACACGATTCTCGCGCAGGTCTACGCCCAAACACAGCCCTTCGAGATCAAGGCCCTCGGTGCGACCTACCCGGCTGCCTCTGCTACACCCACAGGAGGTTCGAGCGCGACCGTCAGCGGTAGCAGCAGTGCAGCGGCTTCTGGCGCGTCTGCATCGTCTACCGCCGCGACCTCTAGCAAGAAGAATGCCGCGGGCCGTGTCGCCGCCCCAGTTGTAGCCCTCGCTGCCCTTGCGGCTGCCGCCGGTATCGCCTTTGCGTGTGGCATCAGCGCGGACGCTACATGATGGACATAAACATGGAATGGCATGGCTCGCGGCCTGCGTAACGCGGGATGTGGGATATGACAGCCTTTGTATGTGATATTGCTTTCGGCTTTCAGGTTTTGATCATCTTCTGCTGCACATGCACCCTCCTCCCCACCTCTACATCCTCGACACTTGGTGTCAAACTCACGTCGCCGCTCTTCACATCTGGGACTTTTCACACGTGCTTCGTTTTCGTTTCTGTTATTTTGGGGGTTGCGTCGCCATACTAGCAGACTCTGTCTGGTGCTCTGTACTTCACACTCATTTCATAATGCGCTCGTTTGACCCGGATAATATGCCTTGATATGACTCTGAGGACGGTCGAGTGTCATTTCTACGAGTGTCGCTGAGATCTGCCACACCCAATTTCCGAACAGATCGGACATCTTCCCTCGCAAACAGGGGCCATCTCAGCTCCGGTATGTGCTTTCTCTCCGTAGTGATCATCTATGGTGCCTCACGTTGACGAAGACGAATGATCGCGGACAATATGCAGCCACCCGCACTCCACGCTCTCGTATACGGGCGCCTCAGTCCACCGCAGCTGTGTTCACGGGGCGTCAACCTATGGACAATCACATCGATTGTGTGCCCGGAATGTACTCCGAGAAGGTGCATGTATGCGCCCCTGTTCTGTACCACATAGCTGTGCAGATATGGGCGGCGTGATGATTAGGTCAATCGCCAGCCACACCGCGAATCACGGAGGCGACAAGCGCGCTGGGTTGAGGGTAAGAATCTAGTGCTGGCAAGACACAGCCACCACATTCAGGTATTCGTTGTATATGGGGCGTATTGCCGAGGTCTTCGCGCATCCGTGTGGCCGACGATCACTGATGCGGAGGCGAGCGTGTGACCTAAATCGTGTGCCGCAGGGAACTCTGGATATCTGGCAGCACGGGTGGTTGGCGTGGCTTCTATTCCTGGTATGGGTGATGGCGGTGCGCCGCGCCCTCAGACTTCACACAGGCGTCGTGTTACGGCTAAGTGTACACATACCGAGGATTGCATAGTGACAGGTCAACCAACCTCATGCCACCGCATGGTTTTGTGCATGCCCGCTCGCGCATTAAGGCAATGGTGTCCGAACGTCGCCACTGCTCAACACGGTTGCTGGTACGATCCATGAACTACGCGATTGGAGAGCTAGACATAATGAGCTCGCCGCTATTATAGACTCGGAGCCAAACAAGTTCAGATCTGTCTCTTCCTGCAGGCTCTTAGAACCAGCCTTCATTGTGACATACTCGCTCCTACATACTAGAGGTCAAGTCAGGGCCTGTTCAGTGGCTAGTACTAGTAGGCAAGCTCGTGCTCACGCTGTGGTAGGGCCAGATGACCCACTGGCGAACTCCGCGGAAAGGCGCAAGGCAGGCGTAGCCTGCCCGAATGGGCATTTTCTGGTTTTTTTTCCTTCTCTTTCTAATCTTGTTCATAGGATACGAAGTATTCCGATTAGCCCTCGAAGACGACTCGTCGCGCTCTACGCGCGAATCAATATCTACTCGCGATCGGACAGAACGACGGCCAGGCACGCGCATCAGGCGTGCGGGGGCATCTGTACGTGATTTCTTTATTCATGTATCCCTTTCCCAGGACGCCCGGAATGATGCTGAGCGCACTAGGACGTAGAGTCGAGCGAGCGATCGCGGCTCCGCTGCTTGTTGGGAGGGCAACGTATTCGTAAATAGAGCCGAGTGCGGTCGACTCTGACTCCCTGAGACATCGCCTGCAGCGCGACGTTGAGCGACGGCGCGCACCTTCTGGCACACGACACCTGATTCGCATCTAATACGCTATGAGGCTAGCACGAGGGGGGGCCCTTTTACTCACGAGTTCGGGCCTGTACTTCCTCACTGGACCTCATCTTACCGCACTTCATCGGGACAGACTCCAGGATCTACACTCGTATCTAAGACTACCTTCAGAAAGGCCGCGGTCTTCCTACCGCACTACACTCTCTATTGTTATCGCTCACGCAGGGGGTCTTATCCTTCTCATCCACCATAATTCGCTCCAAGCGAGGTTCTCCGATCACCCGTCCATTCACTGAGGAACGACTCCACCAGGAGAAAATCGCTACTGCTCACGCGCAAAGCTTGATGACAAATCAAACCCAACATGCTGCGTTGCAGCCAGTATCATGCCGCGTGCCCCAACAGCATCAGGAGGGCTACTCAACTCTTGCTGTTCGTTTGTTCATTTGCGGGATAAGCACCTCTTTGGTAGCAAGCACAGGCAATTCGCTGTCAGCAAGCGATTTCTGGTGCCCTGAGCACAGGCAGACAGATATCCAACATTCAGTCTCAGTTTTTTTCTCACAGAAATAATATTCTAAATAACACAAAAACTGCAAAAGTGCAAGCATCATTGCTATAATTAAGAACGTATGAGGTATAGAGCACCTTTGAGAATAATAACGAGTAAACACATACTAGGCGCAAAGCGCTTTAACGTGCCAGCGACGTAGGTCCAAGAGCTAGTACAGTTGACTGCACCCGGGAGCTCCTGAGTAGCAGCTGCACGTGCCATCACATTGCGCTGCAGAGGTTGAAGGGCAGCACACGCGCGAGGCCGGGGCGGGTGTGCAGCTGCTGCACATGCCATCACATTGCGCTGCGGAGGTTGGCGAGCGACAGACGTGCGAGGCAGAGACGGGCATGCAGCTGCACGTGCCGTCACATTGCGCTGCGGAGGTTGTCGAGCGACAGACGTGGGGGACTGTCGTGCATTGATCAGAAGAAGTAGGACTGATTCGTCCGGATAAGGTGGCGGCCGCAGGTGGGCCCAATAAGGCGGCGGCACCTCGCCACCAACGCCCAGATATGGCGGCGGGTCCTGGCGGTCAAGCCGAGTACATGTGACCGTGCCACAGTCGGGGCAGCACTTGTACTTCATACGGTGCGGGAGCCAGCGCCAGAACGCTCCCCTAACATGCGCGCACAGAAAGAGCCTGCATGACGGGTTCGCGCAGTAGACACGCTTGAGCGTCCCAAGTTCCTTGTCCTTTGCGTGGTAAAGCTCAACGAGCGCGGGGCTCAGGAATTGCTGGACAGACGCGAGGATAATACGCCTCCCACAGCAGCGCAGCGGGACGAGCGACTTGTCCTGCACCGCTGCTTCGAACAGCGCCACGATGCATTCTCTGTGGTAAAAGTCCCCGCAAGGTGCACGGAATTCGTCGCCATAGATGTGATTAGTGCAGATCACACACTTAGGTCCAGTCGCCCTGGTATGGGTATTTATTAGAGATGCACAGACGTACGGGAGACTGAAACTGACCGATGGGTACCCACGGATCCTTGACGCCGCACAGAGAGGCTTTCCGGAGTATTCGTAACGTGAGTGTTGCCGTGACCGTCTATCTGAGAGCCATTGTTGACGGTGTCTTGTGCTCTGTAGCAAGATATTATCGTCCTCGAATAATTCAACGACAGTGGTATTCTTACCTCGGAAAGGCTACATCATCGTCGTCAATTATGCTCAACCTGACGGCAAGAGCACGGGCTTGTTTATACAATCTATGTTTACGTGTATCCGCTGTCGCCACTTCAAATGCGGGCTCGAAGTCGGAAGCGACGTTGCCCTTGTTGACAAGACATAGTTACTTTCTGCTGGGACGGCAAGTGCACCAGAGAGTTAACTCTTACCGATGGTTGAACAGAGCTGGGCGCACGGGCTCGAGTACGAGCGAACATGAAAGGCGAAAGGCGAGAGGCGAGAGGCGAGAGGCGAGAGGCGAGAGGATGCTGCTACTAGCAGCCTTTTATTGATAGTCAAGGTGGCGTTTCGCCACTCTATGCCGAACGTTTCCGTAGGCAGACCAAACCTTACTCATCCGTTGGATACGTCCATTTTCCTACGCAACGCGCACTGGGCGAGATTAATCGTGACGACACAAGAATGTTTGAGTCACAGTCGGTCGCGAGCCTATTACTTGACGCGCGCAGATGAAGTCTTTATCTTCCCACGCCACATACAGTCAAGAGCACTAAGGTTTTTGGGTGTCCATTTCATCACGAGCTCCGCATTGACTCGGCGCCCTCGATCAAGGCTAATGTGAAAATAAGCAGTGCTTTCATGGCTATTAGGGTCAATGCGTCACCAGACAATCTCGATCCTAATCAAAGCCATGGGTCTAGTACGCTTTGAAGCTGCTGCGCGCCACAAGCTCCATCTCTTTGTCACCGCCTTCCCCTTTTCCCGGCTTTTGTCCTCGCTTAGCTCCCCCTCGTGTATATGGACTCGCTGCGGGCATCCGATAGCTCCCCCTCACGTATATATACTCGCCGCGGAGACCTCAGCCGCCTGATGCATCGCTCGCAGCGTTGCTCGTAGCATGGATTCGCGTTTCTCTCCCTCCCACATGGTCGTTTCCAGCCTTCGGTTAGGTCTCTTTTTGTCTCACGAGTTTCTGTGCCTTGTGGTGGCCTAGGTTCGGTTTGAGGCTGTCTCCGCAAGGGGCGGGCCCGAGCGCGAATAGAGCACGCCCACGCACCCCTCGCGTGGTCCTCCAAACTCAGATTCCTGTCCCACGCTGTTGTCTCGTCTCATCTCTACTTCTCACTCCCATATCCTCGTTGCGGCAATGCACTAATGAGCTGTATCGGTTTGTGAGCCCACACGGTCTGCCTATCCGAGTTCTGACGAAGCGTGCCGCAGCAAGAGAGGTGTAGTATCTTTAACTCACACATTCACCACTCAAACAGCCCTGTCGAACAATTGTGACCAGGGCTCACCCCAGCCGAGCCTCTGAAGCTCGGCCCACTAGACGCCACGAGCAAGTGATTGATTTCCATGTTCGAGAGATCGCCCCTCGAGACGATCCTAGAGTCCTCGCGGCATATCAGACTTGGGGCTTCCAGGCGAGCTTGACGCAAAAATATGGATATGTTCTCAGGACCCGACTCAGATTTTGTGCAGTCATTGTTCAAGATATGAACTGATCATTACTCAGACCCGGATAGCACGTCAGTACAAGTGGCCAACGCAGCATTCGGTCCTTGTCGATTAGTGGTTAGATCATCACGTTGTGGTCACTCTGGTGCAGAACCGTGAAGACGGAGGCTCGAATCCTCCCTGGGACAGTGATTTTGGTGACCAGTGTTTTGTGTTTTGCTCAGTGCGGCCTCACTTCCCGCTACTTTTCAGGCTCAAGGGTCAGCTCTCACATGCGGAAGATAGTGCTGGTATACAATGATACTAATGTACAGTCTAGGAGTGGGTATTGGTCGAATCGTCCGATGTGTGTGGGAGAATATCATGTGGCCTATGTAAGGCCGTTCGATCTCGATGTCGGTCCCCTGGCCTCATATCCTGCATCTCGACGCTGTCCGGTATCATGGAATCCTGGTCGAACTCGACGCCCTCAATATCAGCTCTTTCCGTCTGCGGGTTGGTGCCAATGATAATAGACGTGAACAGGAGCGTCGTCGACTGGCCGCTGCTTGATGGGTCGGTAACGAGAGTCGGATTCGCGCTTGCGCTCTCATGCAGATTAAGCATGAGGCGTGACATCATTGTCACGGAAACACTAGAAGGTAAAGGAATAAACAATTCATGGCAGCTGAGCTATACAGACATGCAAACAGGAAATCGACTTACCTGCTAGCAAATGTGGACAAGACCCCGCGCAGAAGGGGCTAGAGGCGAGAAGGTCATACAGCTGTAAAACCTCTCGAGGAGCGAGTAGACCATACCTGAAGCAACTAGATTGGTGGTCAGTCCGGATTGGCAAGACGTAATGGGAAGGGTATATTACATAAAAGGTTAGAGTGTTCGCAAGGTTGACAGAAGCCATGATGCTTCCAGAATCGGCCTCCAATGAAATCACGTTACAATTCAGTAGAAAGACGACTTACGCGAAGTACAGTGCACCTGTCATCCAATCAGTATGGCGCTCGTTAATTTAGGCAGAGCCGTACCGTCTCGCATCATGAGCGTGACAAGATTTGGCCGTGCATCAGATATGGCATAAACGGCACGGTTTTTCCAGGTCTTATACATTGTGAGAGAGAAAATGAGTACGTCGTACAAGAAGAGTGCTTCCCACGCTACAGCGACGCCTGGTTGATTGAAATTGACATCAGGACGCCCCAGTGAAGACAAATCATGCAACTCACGTATACCCCTGGAAAGCGGGTGTCACTTCAGGAGGAGAGCGGGACAACGAAGAAAACACACGTTATTCGAGATTCGCCGAGATGGCAGCCGCTATCCAGAGCGGTGCTTGAGCTCTGACCTGTAACAGCAAACTACGATGTGATAAAATCCCGTCTCAATTTGCTATAATCTCTTAGCTTGAGTGCACTCACCACAGCGAGGGCCATCAACGTTGCCCCGGTCCCCACTACACCCACGAGTATCGCTTTACTCCGATTGTACAGCGCATATATGCGGAGACATAGTATGACTATGGGACATCGTGATTCGTGCCGGGGGACTCAAAGTACAACACAATAGCTCTACTTACTGCAGACCACGACTTGCGCGCCTATCAAGAGTATCTGCCGGTACAGAGCGTAATCATCACAGCTGTAGAGTGGTCATGAATGGGAACCGTCATAAATTGTGTATCAATAGCTCAGACCTCTGCATAATGACCGTCAGCAGCAAGCATAGAGGTGGGGCAAGGTACATACTTTTGCGGTTTTAAAGTTGTAGAAGTTTCCCACGTTGACGGCAATGTCCTACGCAGGGGTCAGAACGATCAGGAGGCTACGAGGAGACTGGGTATTACACCGAAGAACGTGAGATATCGGTTAACATAAAACAACCACGACCCCGTCGGTTTTGGTCCTCTCCAGACGCGGATGTACTCGGTAGAGAACGTAAGCACGTAGTCGTAGTAGAATATGCCTGCAATATATGAGCTATCGACACAGCACATCAATGCACACGAGACACACTGATTCCGACCAGATGCAGGTAGTTGTGGAGATCGCTGGAAGCATATCAGTGATGCGCTGCTCATCGTTCGAGAGCGCACGTACATCTGGTACGAGGTGGAGGCATCGCTCATGATGGATGCTGGGGCCCAGCGAGGACAACCGAGGGGTCCTGGGTCAGTCCAGCAGAATCAGCGCACGAACATGGCAGGGAAGAGGAGAAGAGAACAAGGCGAAGTTACCTCATATATCACAAGCACACACCTGGCCTGGAGTCGCCAGATCCACCAGTGAGATGCTCACCGGGACAGTTGATGGAAGCACGTCAGCCGCATGTATCCCGAGCCTATCCTGCCAAGCCGACCTTCCGCCCCACACCGGCGGAACGCAGGGCTCGCGGCCGAGGTCGACTGCCAACGTTCGCCGCTGCCATTGGTGAACGTGGGCGCGATGCTCAGGCGTATTGGCTAATCCTCCCTACGTGGCCCATGGGATGCCGTGGCTCGAGAGTTGACAAGGACATGAGACCTCCAGAATACACGTCTGATTACGTTTGGTCGCAAGACGCCCCGCGCCAGGGGCACTTCGGCCGCATCAAGCATGCCGGTCTCACAGACAAGGTGGCGCCCACAACTGGAAGGCGCTCAATCGCCGCCGGCGATCTAGTACGAATGTCAATTTATATACTGTAAGTACTCTCGATCATATCGTATATCGCTCGTCAACACCGCCTAGGTGACAGAAATGAACATTTGCCATAGTCGACAAACGCATGACGAGCGGCAGGAGGTATGATGGGGCTACCGAAATGCCAACTAGAGTATTACATGCGCATCTCCGATAACCTCGGGCAAACCCCAAGGGGCTCTATGATGATGAAGGATCAAAAGACCATCATCAATTCCTCTGGTGTGTTCAAACCTATATGTTCAGTACAGATGCGCCAAGGAGTCATACGCGAACAAGGTGGGAATTGTCACCCTGGCAGTCTGCTCAGTATTCATTGAAGTGCTGCTGCGCACCTCAGATGCGGCCGCTGGACATCATAGTAAGGGACCTTACCCTTGATGTGCGTATGTGACAGATATGCGCTCGTTAGGTTCAGCATAATCTCGGAATAGGGCTCCCAAAGCGCTGACCACTAATGAGAATACACGCACCTTCTAGATGTGCGTCGTACAATGTAGCCTGCGCGCATCCTGTACCTGAGTGAAGATTGCAGTGCAAAACTGGTAGAGGTTGATGAGACGGGCCTGCAGAAGCTTAACTAGGCACACGCTCCGAGGACATGAGGCCGTGTTATATTCGGGCAGCTGGAGCACTTGGGTATCAGGGCCGCCAAAGCCAACGCCAGACTGCTTGCGAGTGCCTGACAATTTTCCAAAGCTTCCGAGAGTTAGGCCTTTGTTAGCGTATCTGACGTTCGCGGACACATTCCCCGGACAATATACGGCCGCGGGGTTTATGTGATAATAGGACCATATACATCACTAAGGGCTGCCGGATCTAAGTGTATGCGGAGAAAGACTGTTGGTGCGCAAGGCGAGCAGAGGAGGAAGAAACCTCCGGGGGACAACGAAACGAACAATGGAGGTAACGTCTGTCGTGAAACGTCTGGTGTCACTGCGCCGAAGATACTCAGGATGGACAAACGATCTGCGTGGAGAACTGTCAGAGGACCAGATGACAGTCGCCACGTCACCCTCGGACGCATGTCGCGACATGTCAACAGACTATGATGATGCATTGCCGAACCGGATCGTCTTGGCTCTGAACACGATTGTCAATGCAGACATGACAGATTGCTGCGCTCGAAGGACACCCGGGGACTGCCAGTAGTCGTAGCGGAAGGAGCACGCGAGCCGAGCACATTCTAGGTACTCAACACGCACGGAGTATTGTCCGCGAGGCAGGCGGAAGGTGTGGTCGGAGACGTGTACCTATGCCGAGCGGTCGCCGAGTCTGCAGCCGAAGAGGGGCGCAAGCAAGGAGAAGCGGGCTGAGGACGAAGGGTGGTGGGAATCGAAGACAAGCATGGGAAGGATCGGAGCTGGAGACAAGGAGCCAGGATAGGATCAATGGAGGGCCCTACCGGAGGCGACGACCCAAGGCGCGAGACTGGCCCCTTGCACACGGGAGGAGCTCTGTCGGAAGGCAGCCCGGAGGTTGTGAACGCTGGTGATCTTCCCTTGAAGTTAAGGTTCAGAATGGACGGGAGTACTTTAACAAGCGGATTCCCCCTTGATAGTGTCAACCCGAAACAGCTCTTCAATGAGGATCGAACCACCGAGCTCGTCGACGAAGGTACAGCCAGTGCTAAAGAGAGACTCCAGCCAGTCATCTATCATACTTCGACATTGGTCTAGTCGAGCGGTGATAGTCATCTGTAACACTACACTGGCAAATTTCCCCACCCCCGCAACCTCTGCCAGGAGCCCCAAAATGCCATGAGCACTAGTTGCGAATGATGATGCGGCTCTCCTTCGCAACTAACCGAAGCTTCGAGCTCGCGCATTTGGAGCACGAGTTTGTGGGAAGATGACGCGATCTATGACTATCGAAGGTGCGCACTTACCAATGGCTATGCACCTGTGCATGTGCCCAAGGGCGACGCTGATCTCAAGCCATTACGTTCCGTAGGCGGTGCAAGCTGGTGGCGGGTTCGGAGTATGCATGCATGGAAGTGGTGATGCATGTGTGGTGAGCTCTTTCTTAGGAGTTTCGCTCTCTTACCGTTGGGACTGAGAATATTATGGATATGTACGGTTTCACAGAGCGATATGGATTACCATACAGCAACATACAGCGCAGAGAAAGGCTGAGCGACTTGGTGGAGCGCAAGCCACGGTGGACGAGAAAGGCAAGATGGCAGTACGGGGGTTGTCACGCCATGTGATCGATTGTGACCGATTGTGACAGGCGCCCGATTATCGAATTCCAGCTGATCTGCCTGGATCGGCAATTGCCGCAGGCTCATAAGGGACGCCTGCGGCCAGTCTCCACTACCTCTCCTCCCCTTCTCCCTTCTCCGTCACCATGTCCAACGTATTCGTGAGTATAGCCCACACAAACATGTCCGCCCTCTACCCCCGCTTACCGGCAACTTTTCTCGCTAGTTCGACATCACGGTCGACGGCAAGCCGTTGGGCCGCGTCACCTTCAAGCTTTTTGACGATGTCGTCCCCAAGACTGCCAAAAACTTTCGTGAGCTCGCCACCGGCCAGCACGGCTTTGGCTACAAGGGCTCCGCATTCCACCGCATCATCCCCAACTTCATGCTCCAGGGCGGTGACTTCACTCGCGTAAGTAGATCGAGATCTCAATAAAGTCGCCTGACGCGACCTGCCATCTCAGGGCAACGGCACGGGTGGAAAGTCCATCTACGGCGAGAAGTTCGAGGGTAAGTCGTTCCGTGCCTTAGATCGGGCCTCGCGCTCAATATATGCGCGTCAGATGAGAACTTCAAGCTCAAGCACACCAAGCCCGGTACTCTGTCCATGGCAAATGCCGGAAAGAACACCAACGGCTCTCAATTCTTCATTACCACGGTCGTGACCTCCTGGCTCGATGGCGCCCACGTCGTCTTCGGTACGTCTTTCTATGGAACACCTTTTACGTTTTTGGGTAGCTGAACGAGACCCCATCAGGTGAGGTTGTCGAGGGCTTGGACATCGTGAAGAAGGTTGAGAGCTACGGGACGGCTTCCGGCACGCCCAAGGGGAAGATCGTCATCGCCGACTCCGGGATTGTCTAAGCCTGTCGTTGCTAGGGCGGGCTGGTTTTGATGTCGCTTGCTGGTGCGTGGCTGAGGTGTTGAAGAAGAAGATAATACCATCCTGTACATTGAAGACGTTGTACTGTTACAGTGGCTTGTGTGTCGATAGATACATGAGACTCAATATTGCGTATTCTTTGGTGACTATGCACCTCGAGCATTGCACAGCACGCTTCGGGAAGCTGTGTGCTCTGTCAGCGGCGGTGCGGCTACAAGCAGCTAATGCATTCCGCGAGACAGCATATTTGTCATTGAAGGCTAAAACTTGCCACGGACCGGTGGTACACTATCTATAAGACGCTTTCCAGCTAGTCCTCCGAGTACTACCATTCAAGGACATGTCCGTACTCAGCTGCCTGCACTCATCAGGTCGGTCGCAGACGGACCATAAGACCACTCACCAGCGCCTGAAGATGTCTCGAGCGCGCAAGGACATGTACAGCATCCGCTCGGAACATGGTAGAGTCAGAGTGAACACGCCAACAGGCAGATCCTATTCCACTCGACAACTAGGTCATCTGCCGCGATTGTCGCAGAGCCGTCCCGCATGTCAGAACGAGGTGACGGTCGCCGAAGGGCGGCAGCCGCAGAGACGCACCCGAGCGCTCCACAGCGGAAGCCGGAGGTTCGTGCTGTGTGGTACCGACGTGAGCTACCGAAACGAAGCCTACATTTGCAATTCGTACCACTCGATAGACCCTTTTGGACGAGAAAATTGTGCCGGTCAGTACGTCGTGATAGGATTCACCCAGCGCGCGTTGCGATCTGCCCGGCGGAATCGCTGTGCAGGTGGGGCAGCGGAGTCACCTGGGAAGAAGGGTGGCGCGCCCGAAGAACAAGAACGAGACGCTACTGCCAACACGTCGCGCCCGCGGGATTGACACGGGATGTCTAAACTCACCTAGAAGTCCGTTACGGCGCTGTGGCAGCTGACTGCTACTCAGTTGCGACATCGCCGAAGGGTTGCTGACTGTGATCATTCATGCCTGTAAGCACTCGAGGTGCTGCCAGGAGTGTCAGCGAGGCCCTTGCCCGTGAACGAGTTATGGTCATACATCCTTTGATCACGAGTGCAGCTGTGCAAAGGCTACACTTGTAATCTTGAAGAGGGCCACCAAAAGCAAGTAGTGGTGCACAGTCACACATAAGTGTCTGAAAAACGAGCGACATTAGCCTTGCTCTAGCGGCCCACCAGTTCATATGCGGAACACTCAGGCGTTATAAAACTGGTCTTCCTATGATCACTGTTTGTAAGATATATAAAAGCCCATGGCTGCAAGCTACATTGTAAGGATACAGAGCCGTGGACTCGCAAAATGCATAATGTAACAACCTGTCAGCCATAAATGTCAATGTCCTGATAATCCGCTATGCTACAACATGCCGAATACTACATGAGGCTGTATGGCAAGGAGCGGCAGGTAAGCAGGGGCGCTTTGTAAACAGCGACCAACTCACAGATGAGAAGCAATATCAAACTCGCGGGGAAACACTACATTCGCGCGACGTGTCTGTGTGGGGGAGCTTGCGGGAGACTCGTATTCGATGGGCAAGACCTTGAGCAGATTCTGGTGTAACAGTGAGGGAAGCGCTCTCTCGACAGTGGCCTGAGCCTTGCGCCACGTATCCTTCGTCTTATCATAATCCGCCTCCACGCGCTGTCTGGCGACCCTCCCCCATTCGCTGTCGCTCTTCTGCCCCTCAGCATCAGATTCCGCGCCTCCCTCCGTACTCTTGGGCCTGGGCCTGTGGGTTGCCCTGTTGGTGAGGCGCCGCTGCTCCATCTCTAGCGCGACCCACTGGTCGCGGGAGCCAACCTGCACGAACCTGAACCATTCATTCGAGCGGATCTCGACAGTGACCTCGGCAAGGTCAGCGAGGGTCTCGAGGATGTCGATTTGACGGCCCAGCTCGGGTAAACGGATGCGTCCAACTTGCTCGAGACACTCGTCGAGCGCCGGGTGGCGATTGTCCAGGGAGAAACGGAAGCGAAGAGAGGCCACACTTCCCGCAACGACGCTTCGTAGAAGATAAGGAATAGATGGAGCTCCATAGAATGTGCCGTACCCTGTAGCGAGGTCGAAAGTCAATGTCTGGATCGAGGTGAGATGCGACAGGAGAGGATCGTCTGGAAGCCGCGTCAGCTGTTTGAGATCAGGACAGGCGGAAAGTGGAGGAGGACTCACTCTTTAGAAGATAGTGGGGGGATTCGTAGGCATAAATAATCGTCAAATCCTTAACAGAACGGCCGAGTGCTTGGAGAGACACGAGAGGAGCGGCCACGCGCCATCGTTCCACAGTGTAGGCCAAGTTCTTCAAACGCAGCATTTCCGGTGGCTGATACAAAAACCAATTGAGAAGGAATTCTTGTGCGTTTCCCGAAGCAATCCTCAACGTGTCCAATGGAGGGCGTGGGCCACGCTTCGTGGGATCTGCTCTTCGTTCCACGACAGTTAGATTCTCTATGAGGAGGGTTGTGAGTGAGGGAAAATGGCCTAGGAAACGCGTGAGATCTATAGGTGTCTTGAATTCGATGCGGTTGACTGCAAGTTTGGTTACAGTGTGGAACAAAGGCCGCACTCCCCACTCCACGTAGCGTACGTCTTGCATGAGGACGTTTTCCAAAGTCGTCAAGGAAGACATAAGAGCAGGGACTTGCTTGTTGACCCAGTCGGCCTTACGGTCTGCGGTTCTAAAAAGGGAATCGGATATACGCATTTCCCGCACGTAATGCGTTAACACTGTGGGACCAGGGCCTGTGTATGTGCTTATTGCACGACACAAGAGGTCATAAGAAACTAGTTTCATGACGCGGTGTAGATGTGTCCTGCTTCTTGGTAGCCATGTTCTGCAGGTTAGCGCACAAGCTCGTAGGGCCGTCAAATCGCCATGCAGGCAGTCGATAACGAGGTCAGTGAGCTCCTGGGGGAAACACGGAAGCGACGGCTTGTGGTCTAGGTGCTCTTCCATGTAAGAATGCTCTCCAAGGAAAGCGAGAATCTCGGAGTCCATAGTGGCACCTTGGCTTGAGCGGAAAATGAAATGCGAATGTCTGCGGTGGCGACTTCAGTGATATTGACTGAAGATATAACGGGGGAGTACAGACACGAATTCGGTCGAATGCGACAAAGACTTGCAGGGGTAAGAAGAATGAGGGGATGTAAACCACTTACACAAGCGGCATAAGTAGTAGAACTGAAGTAGGCATCAGCCACCGAACACGATTGGATATCTCTGGGCACGTGCAGGGATAGACCGAGGCTCGCCCAATCGGGTCCAAACTCAGTCCTCCATATGTCCGGCTTCGTATGCTCTACCACCACCTGGACCGCCTTTGTGTTTGTGGAAAGAACAGCTGTATCGCAAACTTTCTCATATGTGGTCGTATGGCGATGGTTATGACTCCGGCCGCAGTCGCCTTCTATGGACAGCCTCGATAGTTCCCTACTGTTTTCTTCTTGTCCTGGTACTCGGGATATCACAGCGGTTATCTGTATATCCATTGCAAAGCCCATGGATGGATATGCACCGCTAAGGCTATGTGGTAGGAGCACTGCCAAACGGTCACGGTGTTTGTCACTGTGTCAGTTGCACAACACAGCTTCAAGGGCGGCTGACAGTCGTCTTGACTAGTCATAGTCAACGAAACAGTTGCAAGGCAAGCCAAAGTCTCATGAGAGTTCTAACAGCGTTCTTTTTATCTGAGGCACTGTGACCAATCTTACTTTCCGGTCAAGATCCCTATTCAAGGACCGAGATTCACAGAGTTCGAAACAGTATAAGCCACGTGTCATCCTACGCGTTCATGGCACAGAAGCGATTTGGGGCTGTTCCCCTGAACACATGAAAGTAAGTGCAAGAGCTACACATACTTGTCGAGTAATGAAAGGCGAACGACTATTCCAGTGCGAGCCCAATTGGTCATCACGGGCGCCTCGTACTGAGCGCCGCTGAGTTGCGCGCCACGGTAGCTATCAAAACAAGCTATTCTGATATGTGACTCAATTTGCAAGATGCTGATACATAAGCTCGTAATCTGCATAATAAGCTCCCGTGTCTTGTGCAGAGGCGTCATACACCTCTTGAGATGAATCCTTATTTCATCACCCTGCTCGTTTTGCCCGAATAGGTAACCTCTAGCGCGCTCTCCTATGGATTGGGTCCGGGAGAAATTACGCACAGCCTCGATAGACGACCAACAGTTTGCAAACGGCGAAGGAGGTCACCGGTGATTACTTAGCCGTACTGCGACTGAGCTGATTTTGCCTCAACTTACATCGGCAGGTCTGAATGATCCCGTACTGATCTGTGATATCGATTGAACGGACGTCCGAGCAGACGAAGTCCGATGGATGACCCATGGGTCTTACTCTCGAATCCGAGATCATCTGGGCCCAATGACGTCAAGAGCGGGAATTCCCATACCAGGCAGGTCATATTCGGTCGATCGCGTGTGAGTGGATTCACCTACCAGCCCTTCGCTTGTTTCGCCTCCCAGATTCGGGATTCCGTACCGTGTGTCTCCGAGTGAGCCCGATGCGGTACGCCCGCTGCGCACACGGGGTGTCTCATTTGCGAGAGCTAGCTGACATAGACCGAGACGCTCGCACCAGCCCTTCCTCTCGCCTCGATTCAATGAAGATTTCCTGAAGCCCCCCGAATCTCCCGAGTCAGCCGCAGGTCCGCCCGATGAGTCGTTCCGCGTCATACGTTGCTGCTTACCAAACAGGTTGTATGCTCGGACTGCCAGCGGGCGGGCCTATAAAAGGGACATGCCCGAGTCCATGTCGGTCAACTCGACATAGAAAACGTTTTCACCCGGCTACCCCCTTATACCATACTTCTTCCAAAATGGATTCGCAACGCTCACAAGCGGAACCTTCGAGCTCGGGACGCGCACCACGCGGCTCAGCTTGTCTCAACTGCCGTCGTCGTAAGCTGGTGAGAGCGAGCCAAGCCGATACTGTTTCTCCGGGGCTGACAAGTCCATACATTTGATATTCTAGAGATGTGATGGCGCTCGGCCAATATGTGGGCCGTGCATTCGTACAAATAGACAAGCTGATTGCGAATACACGGACGGTCCTGTGCGAAGCCCGACTCAAGTGCTCGAAGACAACATTGCTCGTCTTGAGGCCCGTATTTACGAATTGGAGAATCCGGAAACGATAACGCCATCTGTGACACTCTACGACCCACGCATTTCTTCGTCTGACTCAGGAATGACAAGTGAGCATCAAGTGTTACAGAGGACGACAAAGTGATCTGACGGCTCACCATAGTAGATCCAATAAATCCTGCGATGGGGCCTCCACTTGACTATGCATCCGGAGGTCGGGACCATTCAACAGGCTTTCTTGCCCCTCCTGGCGCTCCATTGACATTTCTTAATTCTGCCACAGAGCCGTCGCTACAACATGTACAAACTCTGTATGTATATGACTATGACTACCGTAGTAGCTTGTAGGTCTCACTTCCCCCTAGTGTTGGCCATTTTCTCCCGTTTTCGTCTCAGGTCGGATTCTTCTTGCATCCTCGGCGATTCATGGAGAGTATTTCCGTATCACACTCCGAAACGCGTATAGCGCGTCTTAGCCCTGCCCTCGTCAACTCTGTCTATCTGTGGGGTGCCCGTTTCTCGAGGAACCAGTTGCTGCTTGCCCAAGAATCGGTATATCTCCAACGCGCGGTCCAGTCAGTCTCGCTGGCGCTTGCGGAGGGACCTCGCCACAACATCGTCTACCTAATACAAGCAGAAGTCCTCCTTACCAGCTATTTTTATGCCAGTAATCGTCTCCTCGAAGGGCGGTATCATTGTAATGCGGCAGTCGCGCTCGTGTTAAGTAGCCACCTGAACAAGCTACGTTCTGCCCAACCTCCCACACCTCGAAGTCCTGTAGTGGTTGCGAATTACCAGTTACCGCAACCTGTCGATGCGATCGAGGAAGGAGAACGAATCAACGCGTTTTGGACCGTTTTTATTCAAGACAAGCAGTGGGGAGCGGCTGCTGGGCTTCAATCACACTTCAACGGCACTCCAGGTGCACAGGTCGATACTCCTTGGCCGTTGGAGATAGAAGATTACGAGAGAGTAAGTCTCTTAGAACTCACTCGAGAATACCGATTTATAGCAATACAGGGCGGCTTTCCTTTGGCCTGGCGAAGTTCGAACACCGTACATAATTTTCTAACAGGTGAAGGACTAGATGTATTCGGAACCGCATTGTTCGCCCTTCACGCTAAGGCGGCCACATTGTTCGAGCGAGCGGCACGCCTGATGTCCCAGTGGACAGCGAGTCTGTGTAAACCCCTTTGCATTGAATGTTCTCTAGCTGACAGAGCTGTTGCACTTAATTCTACAGATCCAGCTTATTCCGAGCGATTTGCCACTGAACTCTTTACATTGGATGGGGCCATTGATCGCTTTATAGCATCTTTACCACCCGTGCACCTACATCTGGACGTTGATGTAGCTCGCAAGCTCATCATCACGCATACGCTTGCTCGCGATGCCACGATCAAAGTTCAGGCAGCCATGAAGCAGGTAACGGGGATGCCGTCTGACAAAGACGTCGTGGCTGCACAGGCAATTGCCGCAATGCTTGACAATACCAATATCGGTGGTCTTTATTACGTTGATCCAATCGTCGCGGTTCGTCTTGCGTTGTCCTGTTCGCTTTCACAGCCCTGATACCCTCGTTTCAGATCGTATGGTCTGACATATGTCGCGTCCTCTCCGGTGAGGCTGCCCGGTTGCGTCTCTTGTGGAGCTCCACCTCATTGCTTGCGGACCAAGCTGGTGCCGGACGCGAGTTGCAGCACATAGAGGCAGATCACAACAGGCTTGGCGTTGCATTGCAGAAGGTTCTTGCGGCGATGACGACCTTGGCCAACACATGCCCATTAACAGGTGTGTCCTTTCTTGTGTCTTAGCTGCCCCGCGCTGACACCCGATTAGCAGTACAAGCTGCGAAGGTCCAACAGGAGATGGAGAATGCCGCGAGATAGTCGTAGGTAAGATTCGCATCCATTGGTCCTATGACCGGCTTTGTTGACGTCGTATTCGCTCGAGCAGGATTTATCCTTCGATTTTCACCCCAACGTCACCACTCAAGTAGGATTAGATAGATTCCCCCCGCTCTGCCTTGTAGCGTTCCTAACATAGAAGACATTACTCATCGCCGTAGCGCGACGGGCCGGCTTGTGGTCTACTAACGCCTACAGCATTTTTACACGCGACTACGACTCGTGTCAGATGAGCCAACGATGGCATCCGCACGAGGCCCGGCTTCCTCGTGCGAACACTTAGCTAACAAGTGACTTCCCAGCGTTATCGAACATTAGAGTTGCGTAGCTTCGGAAGATGTTTGGATGTTCTGTCGGGCGGAGGCCGGTGAGTGTGCTTTGCCGCTGATCTCAGGCAGCTTCAGGTTGCGCCTGAGCAACAACGCAACACATAAGTTACATTTGAAGGTTCATCCATGGCGATTGCATGGGTGCAGTGCATTTGCATCTCCTAGAACAAGCCGGTGACACCTTGCGGCCGTGCTTGTCAACCGATAGATGCTAGATTAACAATGGAACGTAGGGGGGTGCGATCTCATGTCTCGGCAGAGCTCATATATGGATCGTGCCCTGGACGATCGTTCCCCACATGCCTTGAGCAGCACATAAGGGGACTTGTGGTGTAAATGGACTCCCGGCTTACTGTCCACGGTGCGTACTTAACTTATAGTATTGCATCGAAGATGTTGTGAGCAATGGCACATCTTCAGGTTTCATTTGTCAAGACTCTATCGCGCATATCATTGCCACTATAGAGCTCACTGTACAACACGTATCAAGGCTGTCGAGCCGCAAGCGGATACAAACCTAGACTCAAATGAAAGTAAATAAAATAAAAGCTGTCGGGAACATTTCCAAGGCAGACGCCCCAAGACGCTTGCCCGATGACGGGTTCCCGAAATGCCATGATCAATCTTGCATCCTAGTCTGACAAGCCCACGATCGTTAACGAGATCGGCTCGTTCATTAGGATGCCATCGAACATGTAGGTGCCGGCAAGGCGCTATGGCTGTCCTCGCCCAGTGCTCTTGATTGCCTGTAGTCTGACCGCCTAGCATTGTCTTGCATTTCGCGTTTATGCTTGAAGTGCAGAGAGATTTTGTACATTTGCGAACAAGGGAGGTGAACGTGGAAGGTAAAGGGTGATAGCTCAAGAACAGCCAATAAATACGGGCCTGAAGACATTGACGCTAGGTGACTGAGTTCTCGGTACCTCCGCGCGGCTGGGAGAGCTGACTTGATGCTCGGTACCCTCGCGCAACCGGGAGAGATGACTTAATGCTCGGGACCGGTGGATGCTTCGCCCGGTCGGGACACTCGCTCTAGACTAACGTTCAAAGGACGTGGCCTTCATTGTTGATGGTTACTGGACGATATACAAATTCTGATCATTCGGAGCTTGGTCGCAACTTGAAGGGGAGCCGGTAGTGCAATTCTGATACAGCATAGCAGAATTACGACATCCTTAGTACAGCTGCATGTCCTATTTTTATTTACTTCTTTATATCCATTTTTATATCCGCTTGAGGTCGTCGCCCTATGCCGAATAATACATGCGTGTACAATGCGTAGCGAAGCAAATAGGGACCTTGGGCTGTCCGATATCATGGAGGAGGTTGAGCGCGAGCAAACTATCGTACGGGTTTCGAAGTGGAGGTAAGTGGGTCGTTCTTTTCGTGATGTGCTATTTGAGGCCCTCTACATTCCGTTTAACTTAACATATTATTCTCTAGCAGCGTCACGGTCTGAGACGTAGCCCACAAGCGCTCGCGCGAGCATCCTGAAGCGCCTGTGAAGCGCCCGAGCGTCACAACTCAACAAGCGAAGTTCGTCAGATGACTCGGTCTCAAGAATGCGGTCTCACGACGAGGCCCGTCATGAGATCGACGAGCGCGATGGATTTTCATATGATTTTTGGACTTGGAAATGGTCAGCAAATAAACCATTTGTCTGAACGAGGTGAGTGCTAGGATGGGCCCTGCAGATCAAAATGACGATCGATCGAGTTGTCTACAATTGGTTATCAACCACTGCGATTACCTGTAAATCTCGCGTATTTGCATTCTTGGAACAGGGTACGGCTAAGGGCCTTCGTGTGCTTGAATATCCTGAATATACGCTTTGCTTTAAGCCTTGGCGCGCAGCATTGGGTGAGTGTACAGTATCTGAGTCCTCCGCATTGGCTTATCGGATAAGCATGTCTTCTTGGTCGTCTCCTTCATAGTTACTCCGAGATAAAGCTCCTCCAAGGACGCAAAAGTGACTACGGGAGTAAATGTGTAGTCTTCACAGATGTCTCCCTGCGCGCCACGCATGTGCTTCAATTTGACAAGTCATGTTCGCTTGAAAGGCTCGCGCGCCTGTAGCAGTTCGCAGGGTCCGAAAGTACTCCGCTTGACTCGCGCGCATCATTGATCACCTCCACTTCCCCCACTTGTGCATGTCTCGTCAACCCCCTACGCCAAGGCCAAGGGGCTATCGTGATGCCCACTCTATTCTGATCTTCTAGCCGTGCAGATCGTAAGTCCGGGAAAGAAAATGGGATACGTCAAGCGAAATATTCGTCCAGGGGCAGGGAGAGGCTTATCTCTGCGTTTTGGAGGCGATAGCTGTCCAGCATGGCACACGATCCTCATATATTCGCTTGCTCAGCGTCAAGTGCAGTGTTCGACGTCTGTCCTCCAGCAGTCTTGTCTGCACCCTCTTTGTAGCACGACAGGATGTCCACAACGATGGATGCGGTGCCGGAGCTTCAGCGCTCGAACACGTCCAGCTCTCTGGAGAAGAGGAAGGCCTACAGCGCGGATATCGATGAGGAAAAGGTTATGGTCATGGAAGCATCGTCGGTGGACGAGGTCGGGTCAGACGTCAAAGTCATTGAGAAGGCGGAGGATGTCGCCATCGAGGTCGGTTTTGAGCATGCCTATTGGGGATCGGTCGTTGACGCAAGATGCATAGATTCTGACGACCGAGGACCACCCAGAGCTGCCGGTTTGGACTTTCCGGACAGCATTCCTCGGTGTTGGACTTAGCGCGTTCAGTGCCGTCTTAGCGACGATCTATACGTTTAAACCTCAGGTACTTGCGAGAGTGCAAATGTCGCGATATTAGAACCTAATATCACGACTCCGGCTGTCAGAATGCTACGGTCTCCCAGCTATTTTGCTTGATCATTGCCTATGTCCTCGGGACGTTTATGGCTGGTACGTCATGACCTCTTCGATATGTATGAGCAATGATTGATGAACCAGGGCTTAGGTGTCATCCCTTCGGGTGGGTATTGGAAATATCTAAACCCAGGCCCGTTCAATATCAAAGGTGGATTACCTTGCCTTGTTGTTTTAGGCACATGAGATCCTAACTAAACGAACAGAACACACGGCGATCGTCATAATGGCGTCAACAGCGTCGTCGGTAGCCATCGCGATGGAGATCATTGCCGCTCTAGGTATGCATCAAGGAATGCTACTCAAACGAATGAGATACAAAACTCCCATCAGATCTCTTCTATGACATCACTCTCAACGCCGGCGTCGCCATATTCCAGATCTTCGCGAGCCAGATGATCGGGTACGGTATCGCGGGAGTCTGTGAGTATTTTAATTTACGTGGCACTCTATCCCTCATAGACATTACTCTGTGATTTTGCAGTACGCACGCTGCTCGTGTATCCGACCTAGTACATACATGATTCATTCCTCACCGGCCGGGAGGCGCTGACCGTACTACGATACAGTGCTTTCTACCCGACATATATATCCGTGGTCAATCTCTTGCAGAGCTTGCACTATGGAGGTGTGCTCAATGCGAAGCGCAGGTACGCTTATCTCTATTTAGGGTCTCCGGAGCTGACGGATGTCGCGAGATCAGACGATACTTCTGGATGGTGGTACGTCTGCGTTCCTGGATCTCTGAGCATCATGCGTAGTAACATTGCAATGTCTCCAGTTCGCCGCCATCTTTTTCTGGGAATGGTACGCTGAATAATTCCTTGCGATGTCTTGTTGATATGCATGGATTTTGCGGCAGGATCCCGCAGTATCCGTTCCCTCTCCTGACGGCATTCTCTATCATCTGTCTTGCCGACAATGGCCGCCACCCATTCGTGCGCAACCTGTTTGGCGCTGGATCGAGCAATGAAGGAATCGGGCTGTTTAGCTTCAGCACGAGCTGGACCCTCATTACTCAGGGCTCGCCGCTCGTATGGCCCCTGCAGACACGTGCGCATTAATTTCACCGCCGGGCTATCGTCACGCTGATGTCACTTGATGTTGATACTACTCAGAGGTTAACTCGTACAGTGAGTGTAGAGCGGTATAGACGCGTCTGTCCGACGAGGCTGATCACAGCGCGCACAACCAGTCGGAATGGCTATTGGGTACCTCGTGCTCACGCTGACGTACTACCACAACGTCTTCAACGGGCGCGACCTCGTCTGGATGTCCAGTGCGCTGTTCGGCACGGACGGCGGAACGTACAACCAGAGCGCGATCCTCACGCCGAGCAACCAGCTCGACCCCGAGAAGCTGGCCGAGGTCGGCCTGCCGCGGTTCACGACGACGTACGCGATCAGCCAGATGTGCTACAACGTCAGCCTGGGTGCGGCGATTGTGCACGTGTTGCTGTGGTACTGGGGCGACCTCAAGAAGGGTGTGTTTGGCGGTGGCTCTCGAACGCGGGCGCGCCGGTGCTGACGGGGTTCTGCGTTCCTGACAGCGTTCGGCGAGGTGAAGTTCCTTCGGGGCGATCAGGAAATTGACGACCCGCACTACAAAGGTGGTCTATTGCGAACAAGTCTGACTGCGGGTACTAACCTGAACCGCAATTTGCAGCGATGAAGGTCTACAAGGAGGTCCCGCAATGGTGGTACCTCACGCTGTTTGTTATCTCGCTTGCCGTAGGAATTGGCTGCAGTGTATGTGCCCCGGCCGCTGAGATATCGACCGCTTCCTGAGCTCTTCATGCAGTACTCTGGGCATACCGTGCTGATCCCGTGGTGGAGTGTAATTCTGTTCACGGCAATCAGCTTCTTCCTCGCCATCGTTCTTGGCTTCAGTGAGCACGGCTTTATCTCTTGATAGCTGTCTACTGACGGGTATACGCAGTCATGGCCACGACTGGGTTCTCGCTGTCGATCAAGTATGCGATCCAGATCCTGGCGGCCTTCGTTCATCCTGGGAACCCCGTGTATGTGCGGGCGGTGTTCACGCGAGAAACATGCTGAGATCCTACATACAGCGCTGTGATGTATGTTAACCTATACGGAAACAGCACGGCCTACCAGACATTGTACATGCTGCAAGGTGAGCCTTGTATCGCTGTCGTTCACTCTACCTTGCGCCTAAGAACTGGCACCGGCTCCCACAGATCTCAAACTGGGCCAGTACACCAAGCTCCCTCCGCGATCGACCTTTGCGGCACAGATGACTGGGTCGATCGTGGGCTCGATCTTCAACTACACCAGTACGCGTTTCCACCCCTTGTCTTTAGCCTTCGAGGTAATGAGCTGGTGATGCCAGTGATGAAGTCCATCGTCACAAACAACCGTGAAGTGCTCAAGAACCCCGTCGGTACGCGTGTGGTACGTCTATGCGCCAAATATTGCGCCAGCATGTATGACTGACGTCCCCACGCGCGCAGTGGAGTGGCTGGATCATCCAGAGCTACAACTCCTCGTCTGTTGCGATGGGCGCGCTGGGGAAGGAGCTGTACGCCGCCGTGCGATCTTCTCGCCTTGGTAGCATACTGATTTTTGTGGATAGCTTCACGTATGGGAAGCCGTACTACATGCTCGCGTTCGCGATCTTCATCGGGCTCGCGTTCCCGGTGCCGTTCTGGCTCGTGCACCGATACGCGAAGAAGGGCAGCACCGTCGCGCGCGTCGCGGCGTACATCAACACCCCCATCATCGCACTGTACGTGGGGTACCTGCCGTACTCGGTGAACGGGCAGTGGTGGTGAGCACGATCGGGCGCGCGAGGAGGGAGGTGCTGACGGGGGCCCGTAGGTCCTGCGTGGTGATCGGCTTCGCGGCGCAGTGGTGGGCGCGCAAACACCGGCCGGCGTGGTTCAAGAAGTACAACTATCTGACGTCTGCGGCGCTCGACGGCGGGAGCCAGGTCATCATGTTCATTCTTGTGCGTCGCTGTGTGCTTGCGGTGGGATGTGGCGCTTGGATGTTGACGAACGGGGTTTACAGAGCTTCGCCGTGTTTGGTGCGAGCGGGAGCGCGGTGGAGTTTCCCTACTGGTGCGCGTTCACTGTGCTCACGCTATGTAGTGCCGTTCCGTAGCCTAACCTTGTATTTGCAGGTGGGGCAACCCAGAGAATCTGTCCGTGGACAGGTGTGCACTGACGGACAGCTGATAAAGGTTCTTGTGGCAGGGAAGTGTAGAGTGACTAGGGCATAGTTGTATCACTAGAAAAATATACGAATGAACGAATGATGTGCTGATGATCACGTGTGCTTTCTTGCATGTGCAGATGAAGATTGGTAGATAAGTCAAGGCGTGCCTCTTGAGCAAGTTGCAAACACGTCGGAGAGCAATGGATTTCATAATGATAGACCTGTTGAATTCGACGTTAGCAGGCTCCGGGCGGGAATGGGCGGGGCCTGGAAACAACACCCTATATTGATGAATTGTGGCTACGATGATACACCGCCGGGTCCAGCCGGGTCGGGACCATAGCCCCGATCGTTTACTCCGAGTTCCGCATCAATCCCGCTTGCGCACAAATATTCCTGTCTCGGGTAGGCTTATCGATATGGAATTAGCTGTGATGGAGGTGGGCCACAACGCGTCTGTGGCAGGCACAGGCACGTGATCGTGACACCATCGCATCTCGATCGTTTGATCGCCTTTCACGGAAGCATTGATGTCGAGGGTGGACGTGCTAACTTGTGTAGTGGGTCGACCTTGGCAGCGTCGCCGGACTGCAACCAAGACGTCATGCATCGTGTTCAATTTCACCGTCCACCATGACCAGGGAAGGGCGGTGCCGTGCTAAGCGCCGCTGAGCCGGCAGGACGCCAATACCGATATTGGGGCAGAAGGATGACCTGATTGGTGGACGAGCGGCATTGCTATGCTGCCAGCTGGCGTGCGAGGATCTGTCGTGGCCACGTGGGGCGGTGTGCGGCGGCATGGGTGCTGAGCAAGGCACTTGGCCTGCAGCGCGATGCCACCACGCAGCCAACGCGGGCAAGGACGGGCGGCGAGCGTGCCACCAGGCCAGAAGTGCGCCGGATGCGGCAGGTGTAGCGGCGGCACGGTGGGAGACGATCTTTTTCGCGATGGGGTGCACATTGCTGACATGATCTGAGCCAGGACGAGCCCAGGACGGCAGCTCCCTTGCCAAATCAAGGCGGACAGGCCGCGGGATGGCAGCTCGCGCTCTCGGATCGGAACCCGCCGTGCTCCGACGACGCTTCTCCTGGTGGCGTCCCCGCAACGTATAAGAGCAGCTCCTCGCCCCTCCCCCCCGTTGCTGCCTCTTCGTCCCAACGCCCTCCACCAGCCCGTCTTGGCCCCCACGCTACCTCTCCACCGCTATCTGCAGTTTCTACGCGCTACATTCCCGGCTCCAGCAAGTCCAGCACTTTCCGCGTCGTGTCGTAAAAGCGATTACAGTTATCACTCGTCATTCTATTTCACATTGTACTTTGCGTCTTCCTTAGCAGTCCCAAACCTATCTCCCCGTATCCTTGTCTTACTTTTTCCTGCATCGATCCCCACTCAGCTATAAGTCCACCGCAATCGATATCCTCAGCTTTCTACCTACAGCACCATGCACACTTCGCAGCCCAGCTCCCCGCAGCGTCTCTCTCCCGCAAGCTCCTCTCCCCACTTAGAAAAGCACAGCATCTCGCAAGCAAGTACTCCCCTTTCGCTGTCTACCACGCCTCCTTCTCCGTCTACGGACTCAAATTCCTACGCGTCACCTCGCATTCTGCTCACACCATCCGAGTCCTCGTCACCATCCATCATGGCATCTCCTTCTGCACCATCTGCAGACGAACGAACGCAGCCTCCTCCGTCCATCCTCTCTGCCACCGCGCCAAAATTCCAAAGCCGTTTATTCGACGCGCCTATTGATATACACACGCTTGTGTCGGACACCCCTCCTCCGGGGCGGGACCAGTCAATTTCTGCCCTTGTCACAGGACTGCAAAGTGTCCATCTCTCTACTCCCAGCTCCACCACGCCGGTAAGCGTTCGGCTCTGCCGCATATATCCGCACATTATTCAAATTGCACCAGGCGCAGCTCTCTTCCACGGCGAAAAATCACTCAGACGTGCAACCGACCGCGCCTGACCAACATGCGGCTGATCCGTGTACTCCAAATGTGTACATCAACGGTCTCCCCCCCAATTTTCCGGAGGCAGATTTATACAAAATGACGTGCGATTTCGGCGCCGTCGTCAGCGTGCGCACGTTCACGCGGCATGTGTGTGATAGACCTTCGTGAGTAATACCTGCTTCCGTTGTATTCCGCGTGGACAGTAGTTGTCGGCGTCATGGTGGCTATATGCGTAGTTAGTTTTCAAAATTGTACGATCGTGATGGCGGGTTCCTCTGGCGATATAGTCACAGAGAAGTAGATGTATACTGGCGGAGACGTTTCCTCGTCGTTGCTGACCCGCTGAGGGCAATTTGGTGTTCGATGTATACGAGGAACTAGCGCTGTCTATATTTTTCTCCTCCTCAACGCATACGATCATATGTGCACACGCTAACATTTCTGTCTGTCCAGCGGCTATGGATTCGTCCTGTGAGTTTAGTTTACATCCGTGCGTGTGGCAGTCGGTTGATTAAAGTTCGTCCGGAATAAATTAGATTTGAGACGGTTGATGCGGCAGAAAGGTGTATTGAAACCCTTCGCAAATACCGCAACTTGCACCCTTCCTTTGCGAAGGTATGATGTAATCTATCCGTCGTTGATCATGATGCTGAAGCAAAAACCCTTGCCAGCAAATTCACAAGATACCCGGTACCGTCTACTCGACATCTTCTTTCGAGCCGCCCGCCAACGATTCTGTCGATGGCCAATCTAGGAATAGCTTCAAAGCGCGGATGGAGCAGCTCAAGGATACTTCGTCCACCAACCTGTACATGGAGGGACTCCCGTTATCCACTGACGAACGTGCTCTCTCCGCACTTGTGGAGCCGTACCGGATCATGAGCAGTCGATTCTTTCGGACAAGACTCAACAATCCCCCGAGGCTGATTGCATTCGTGAGGTTCGTCCTAGCGATGCGTTTGTGTGATTGGAACGTTGGCTTATGGCTTTGGCGATCCGTAGACTGGAGAGTCGTGTGGCAGCCGAGAAGATCATCGAGCGCCTGCATGGTCGTCATATCCGTGGATGGCAGGAGGATGGATGCAGGATCTCGGTCCGTTTCGCCGATACAAGTGAGCAGAGAGATTTGAGGGTGAGTATCCCTCAACCACATGATCTTCCTCCGTAACTCTTGCACTTGTGCGCGTTGCACAGTCGCTCCCTATGTATCGAATCCACCATGTTGATCTGATCCCCCCTTTCTACTTTACAGCGAATGGAACGCATGACGCGTGAAGGTGATCAATCTCCGGCACGCATCACCATTGCGCAGGCGGCGCTGCTCAACCTGAAGGGCACGCAGCTTGGCCCTACGCCTTCGGGGAGCCCAGATATCAACTACTTACCGATTGGCCTCCCTGCCAAGTCGCCCTACATTATCAACGGGTTGGGCGGCGGTAACGTGGGCGGCGCTTTCTCTCCTCTAGCTCGTGCCTCGCCATCATTGTCATACTCAGACCATATCAATCCTCTCCTCAACAGCATGCAGGACCTTACTCTCATGCCTGGCAGGCAGCACTTCGAAGACTTCAATGATCGCGCGGCACAGTATCTCGGTCAGGACCTCAGGATGAATCAGCTCGCACTCCAGGACGAGCTGCTGGCTCTACAGGCAGCTCAGGCTCAGCTCCAAAGCGGCAGGGGCTCGGATGTCAACAACATGTCTGGCCGAGCCGACAACGGCTTTACTCATATTGAGCGTTTGCTGCTGCAGGCGCATGCTGAGCGTCAACAGGCGCAAGAGCTCTTGCTAGAGGCCGAGCGTGAGCGAGATCTCCGGGATCTGCTCCTCAGCCAACAGTACGATTTCGGAGGCGCCTCGCAGCTAGGCGATATTGGAGATGACACGCAGAGGCGTCTCCTCAACATTTTGTCGCCGACGTCCGAGAACGACTTCCATTCAGGCTTTAGCACGAGCCAAGGCCTCCAGGTGCCGAAAGGCTACCCGTACGAGCTCAATGCCCACGGGGCCGCTGGCGGTCTTGGTGCTGCCCCGGCTGCCGACTATCATTCACGCTCTTCGCCGAACTTCAGTCAACAACCCTCTGCGGCACGCCAGGAGCGCCAGCGGAACCAGACGCACGCATCGCACGCGCGCGCTGAGACGGATGCTCCTGCGCAGGCCCTGCACACACGCTCGACGACTCTTCCCTTACAGTATCTCAGCTCTCGCGGCGGCTCTCATCATTTCTTGAACACGCCATCTCAGAACTTCAGTCCTAGCACCCTCAACAGCAGTATCATCGACACCCGCAGCACTAGCATCAACAACACCACCTTCAATCTCGATGACAGTATCGACTACGTCAGCAACAGTAATAATTCGGCCCGCACCGATAGCATACTCCGCAATAATCTCGGCCAGAAGAACGTGTCCTTCTCCGATGCCAAGGGACACGCTGTATCCAGGCCCGAGCTCGCCACCGCCAACTACACCTTCATGATGACTGGTTCTGCACTGTCCTCGGGACGCGCCGGCGGCGCCAGTCAGTCCGGCATCAACGGGAAGCGCACCTTGCAGGACGTCCAGACGGATGAGGATGATTCGCTCGTTTCGCCCGCCCTTACGTACTCGCCGCATACCACCGCGTCCATTAGTCCCGCTACGCCATACTCTGGGTTTTTCCCTCCAGCTGAGGGTTTCGACGGCTCGTACGTGGTCGAGGGTCGCCTGTCGGGCGTGGTCGAGAAGCAGAAGATGCGCGCGAACCAGTAGAACCTACGCATGTAACTTGCACGGCCCTTTATAGAACGTTCGAAAGCGACAATAGATTGTCCAAAGTGTAGCGCGGCACGTTGACGCGTGGCAATAAGAAGGTTGCTGAGAGTTTGAACTCGCAAGGCAGGGTGACGTCCTCGAGGGCGGTATGCTTCGCGGGACTCGCGCTGGTCGGGCCCCAGGTACAGATATGGTGGGGGGAGACCACAACTGCCCAGACGTCTTTTGCTCGGTGGCCGGGTGCGGCATCAAGACAGATGGCCGCAAGGCTGATCCTTCGCTGGCAGCAGTATGGTGAGCCACGGATACAGTACTAAGTTCATATCTTAAACCCAGATGTGCATGCGCATATACAAATCCATGATGCACACAAAGTACCGGCTAAACAAGCTGTTGACTTCCGCAATTCTCAAATCTCCCGGATCAAACACGATCCACATCTATGCTATTCGAGTCCTGTCGCTACTGACTAGACATAAACGCTCATCTCCACGCAATGATGGTAATTGAATGAGACTTTGGTTGAACTGAATATCTGAGGTGCATTAGGGAAAGCCTCGTCTCACTCATAGCACTTATGTTTCCTTATTAATTTGCCACAAATAGAATATTTGAAATGATATTGAATCCTAATATGGGTAATTCCTCCATCTATCTCACTTGTGGCAGACCAATAAGTATTCTGGCTCGATGCAGCAAACTATGTGCCGTACTTTCTGATGTCCTGTACATATCATACTTGCGTGCCTGACAGGCTCGTCGAGCGCTCAGTGGGCCATATGCGTATTGGAAATTGTGGCGTCTCACCACTACGCTTCGGATGTTTCCGTAGGTAGGCCGCACTTTGTTCATTCTTACATCTAATTCCAAAAACTCGTATCGATAGATCCACCTGAGAACATTTGTGCGCAAGCGGGGTTGATGCGGAATTCGGAATTGATACTCGGGACCTGGACTCGGCAGAATATCATCACAGCCACAATTTACCGAGGCCGTTGTTTCCAGGACCCCGCCGGTTACTCACACATCGGGCTCAACAGGTTTAATGAATCAGCTGGCAATACGGCGATATCAAACTTGCAAAAGGGAAGTACATAGGCGTTATCTTCAACCACATAAAACCCACGTACCCATCGGCTAGCTCGTACCCCACACAACGATGCCCCTCATTAAACTTCCTTTCCTTGCTATCACCACACTAGGTATCTACACTAATTTCACACCGCCTCAGCCCAAGCCAGATGCAAGCCTGCTGGCACCGAACATGACTATTTTCGAGCGAGCCTTCTCGGCGGTCGCACGGTTGTACATGGGTAGCTTCAAGGTGCTGTCTATTTTGTCACCTGTAGCTTGCCAGTCCTGTACTGATGTGCAACCTCATGCCGCAGCTCCTGTTGTGTTCGGGGGTCGTGTTAGAAGCTGCCGTAATATTCGCCGCGAAATACCCAGCCGTTCCCATCTCAGGAGCGATTCTCAAGCTCTTAGTCCACGGACCGCCCTCTCTCACAGCCAAAATAGGTCTCTCCCCTGCGTTCTTGGTAGGTTTCAGCATGGTGACGCTAGGAAGCTACACCCGATACCGCTGTTACCGTGCCCTCGGCCAGTTCTTCACGTTCGAGGTCACCATGAGCGGAAACCATCGGCTCATCACCGATGGGCCATACGCATACGTCCGACACCCGTCATATACAAGTGCAGTTGTAACCGGCATCGGCATCGGTATCAGTCTTGCCAGCGCTGGGTCGTGGTTTAGAGAGTGCCGGGTTGTTGATACGATGTGGGGCAAGGCCACGATGGTTGTCTACTTGGCCGCGACACTTTTGGGGGTCGGAGTTGCTGTCCTGCGCCCTGCGGCGGAAGATGTATTGTTGAAGGAACGTTTCGGGCCCCAGTGGGATGCGTGGGCACAGAAAGTGCGGTACAGATTGATACCATACATTTACTGATATAAACTCAATCCGGCCATCATCTACTCACACGCCAATATGTTGACAGTACAATATGATAGTCCTAGACATGAATCAAAATTGAATGACTCCTAGATATAACGAGCACGGTAACCAGGATTGAACAATACACACAATCTTCTGAATGGAAGAAAACGTCCGCCAGGGGGTGCCTTTTCGACGCCCTCCTCACGGGCACAACCTATGGAAGCAGTAAATGAGACGTCTGTAACATATGGCATCCGCGTGCCTCGTCCTAGATGAATGTATGAGACAGTTATGCAGCCTGAACGATGGATATAAGACAATAGAACACCCAATTGTGTCTTACAAAATTTAGATTTTAGCCTGCGCATGTTGAAGGGAGTGTCTATTCTGCTATCGAGGGATAGGCCGGTTTCTTCGCAGCTGTTCTATGCCATCTCAATAGAGCGGAAATAGACAAGCCTTCCGCGCCTTCCTATTCACAACAGACGTCGCACGATGAAGTCTCGTTCATGCATTCATTGATAGGTTATTAGCCAGGCACAGACCTATTCATCACACCGTGGTATACAAGTACGGCTTCACAGATAAGCTGGGGAAATAAAGACAGTGTCAGTGAAGTTACAAAGGGAACGGCAGACGCGTTGGCAAAACCATCCTGAATATGTGGGCACGTGATGCGGGTGCCATTTCAGGATGGATGTTCGCAGCAGAAAGTCAGGGGTGATCAGGGTCCTAGCTGCTTGAACTCTAATTTCACAATCGTCCCGAGCCTCCCAGCGTCGTGCTGAACGTCGTCAACACCGCCAACATCAACAGGGTAAGCCATCTATAAAGTGAGTGTCTGTCTGAAGTTATGCTTTCGCGATGTTCCTGGTCCGGGCTGGTTGCATGGGAATCGCGAGAAGGGGTGGATGGGAGGCGCAGAGTTTAGATGACGGACGACATACTGACTGCTTGTCCTCTGCTAGATGCCTCTCCAGGAATACCAGGTCGTCGGGCGCCATCTGCCCACCGAGTCCGACCCGACTCCCAAGATCTACCGTATGCGCATTTTTGCGCCCAATGAAGTCGTCGCCAAGTCGCGCTTCTGGTACTTCCTGAGGTACGTAGTCCGAGGCGTATCATCGTGCAAGTTATAACTCTGGTGCAGGCAACTGAAGAAGGTCAAGAAGGCCAGTGGAGAGATCATTGGCGTCAACGTTGTGGGTAGCCCTTGCAGCCGTTCAAATGGCAGGCGGAATGGGAGCTGACCGGCGCCGTCCTGGCGTGTCCGTAGATCCACGAAAAGAAGCCCCTCAAGGTCAAGAACTTTGGTATCTGGCTTCGCTACGACTCCCGCTCCGGCACGCACAACATGTACAAGGAGTTCCGCGAGCTCAGCCGTGCTGACGCTGTGAAGGCCCTCTACCAAGACATGGCTGCCAGGCACCGTGCCCGCTTCCGGTCGATCCACGTGCGTTTTGCACTGTTATTGTGTATCTGCGAAGAACGTCTAATATCTCTGCTCCCTCAAGATTCTCCGAGTTGTGGAGATTGAAAAGACTGAGGACATCCGCCGCCCGTACATCAGGCAGCTGCTCACGCCCAAACTCAAGTTCCCGTTGCCTCATCGCGTGTCCAAGGTGCGCTCGACCTTCGTCGCGCACCGCCCGGCAACTTTCTAGTTTGGTGCTGTGCCGTCTTATTGCTTTGTCCGTGCCCTCCGTGGGACGTCGTGGGGCGTACTGTACTATCATGCACTATGGTATTATGACCAATATACTCATGTGATGGACCCCGCAACGTGTGCAGCACCCAAGGTTCTCAACGCTACTGTCTGTTGAACCTCGAGCCCAGGTCGCTGCGTCAATTCGTCTATTGAGATGACCGAGGAAGAGTATGTGAGAGTCGATATAGTACGTGAAGCTCGTAATTGCCCTTCTCGAAGGACACTGGTACATGGTGCATGACGGACCTCGCAAATGCTCAGTGAGAGCACAGGTCCTACCAATAGACAGCGCGACAAGATGATTCACTGCTCATAATGTTTAGGGGTCACAGCTCGACAGGCAAGCAACCGCCATAGGTGAGAACCGTTGCCTGATTGCCTGTCCTATAGGCAGCTTAAGCGACGAGCACAGGACGAACCCTTGCCAAAAGCCATAGCTACGTACCCATAACGAATCGCAAACTTCAAGCTGACCATTAACGTTGATAATGAGACCGTGTCCTCGTCTGCACAAATAGAAGCTTCAAAGAAGCCGTGCACGCGTTGATAGATAGGCGAATGGGAAACGAACACCGCAACAGAAAGATCTCCTCCTTGAGTACACATTTTGCCCGGTGCTGTTCTTCACGAAATGGTCAGATGAGTTGTTGTCGTCATATCCAACCAAAAGGATTCTGATCGAGGGCGTTCTTGTACTATTCAAGTCTGTGACATGATTGGTACGGCTCTCTCAGTGCTATCAACTTTTGCTGGAGCACCTCCCAGTCCAAGCAAAAACAAAAGGGAACTCTCCCTCGTGACCAGGCAGGATCTGGGCGCCTGAATGCGTCATGCGGTGTCTCTGTTCTCTTCCCGCAAACACCAGATTGTGTGATGCCAGCAGCAAGAGATATGATACAGCACATTCTGAAGCACGCCGACTGGCATTTACACGGTCCCGAAGCTATCAATGGAGAGACCAGACACCGGAAAAAGTGGCCGACAGTGGACAGTGAAGGGGGGATCAGTGGACATCACTCGATCTCGCAGTGCGGAGGGCGGGGGCTGGGAAGAGACACGTATGGGCGTCCCGTAGAGCAGAGAGACCGCATATATGGCATGCACGTTGTCATGGTACGCTTGTCAAAGGAAAACAGCAAGCTATGACGCTGATTGGCATATACAGCGTGTTGGAAATTGGCGTGCCAGCGTGAGCACACACCGCACGAAAGCGTTTGTCCTGGCGAAAGGGACGGGCGGCAGTCGCCACAAACGCCTTAAGAAATGGAACCCCAATCAGTAAATAACGTTTGATCTACCTGCGGAAAGGTCCGACCTAACTTCAAATAGACAGCTGCAGACAGCGGCATGCTCTCACGCTTTCTCTCATGTTCGCTCATGCTGGTCCCTCCCGGACCCGTGCGCGCAGCGCTGTTCAAGCACCGGTGAGAACTAGACATCTGGTGCATTTGCTGCTGCAGGAAAAGCGAATTAACAACATGGTCACAAGGGAAACATAGCTGCTGACTTCGAGGTCGCATTTCAACTGGCTGTGGAGGAGACACGGAGGCAGTCATTGTTTGAACAAGATCGTGCTCTTGCCGTCAGACTCAGCATAATCGACGACGATGATGTAGTCTTTCCGAAGTGAGAAGACCATCGTCGTTGAATGATTCGAGGGCGATAACATTCTGTCACAGCGCACAGACTACCGTCAACAATGGCCATCAGATAGACGGTCATGACAACACTCACGGTACGAATGTCTCGGCAAGCCTCTCTGGACAGCGTCAGGGATCGGTGGCCACGCGTCGGTCAGTTTCAGTCTCTCGTACGTCTGTGCATTTCTGACATATAGCCACAGCCGGGACACTGGGCATATTTGTGTGATCTGCACTGATCCCATCTATAATGACGAAGTTCGTGCACCATGCGGAGACTATTACGACAGAGAATGCATCGTGGCGCTGTTCGAAGCAGCGGTGCGGGACGAATCGCTCTTCCCGCCACGCTGCTGCAGGCAGCATATTCCCCTCACATTAGTCCATCGTTTCCTGAGCGCCGCGCTTGTCAAGCTTTTCCACGAAAAGACGAAGGAATTTGGGACGCTCAAGCGCATCTACTGCGCGAACTCGTCCTGCAGCCGCTTCCTCGGCGCGCAGGTCGAGGGCGCGTTCTCGCGCTGGCTCTGGCCGACATACAAGTGTCCTGCGCCCCGTTGTGGCACGAGCACGTGCACCAACTGCAAAAGCAAGGTGGTCGGGCGCAGGCACCGTTGCAGCACAGACGCAGACCGCGCCGTCCTCGCACTGGGGGAGACGCAGGGCTGGGCGCGCTGCCCGGGCTGCGAGACGATGATCGAGCTGAACCATGGGTGCTTCCACATGACGTGCCGCTGCAAGACGGAGTTCTGTTACGTTTGCCAGGCGAGATGGAAGACGTGCACATGCCCACAGTGGGACGAGCGGCGGCTGATGGTTGCTGCAGAGGCGCGTGCAGATGCCCAGCTCCGCCGCCGGGAGCCGCCGCCTCGTCCCCAACCTCGCGCACCCGTCGTTCCTCAGCAGCCGCAGCGCCCTGCTACTCCTGTCCTACCCCTGATCCCACCGCGGCTGCAGCCGCGCCAGGCGGTGGCACGTGCAGCCCAGGAGCTCGCAGGTGCAGCTAATCGTACCGGGCTTGCTGTGCTTAACACTACTAGACTTGTGGCTGAACCTCTTGCGGCGCTTAGACTTACAGCGTCTCGCCCGGCCTCGGTTGCTGCCCCTTCTACTGCTGGTGGGAGAGTGATACACGCTGCCTCTCAGACCACGCCTTCTGTACGCTCTTCCGTACTCTCTGACGTGCGTTTGCCCGTCGGAACTCCAACCCGTGCGGACGTCCCGCCCGCTCGGCGTAATGAGGTCTTCCGGGCACCGGAGCCATCTGGGTCAGCGTTAAGGGCCCCTGCTACGACTGTGGACAAACAGCCCGAGCAAGCACGAAGCCAGGCACGCCTCGACGTATCCCCCAGATCGCCGAGCGCGGCGCCGCGTGCTCCTGTTGCCAGCGGAAGTCAGAATCAGGCCCGTTCCACTCAGAGGGATAGTTTGGTGAGGCAGTGGATGGATCGCCTCAGGGTCGATCACGACTGCCAACATGACAAGTGGAACTATCGCCATGGAGGGGGTCTGTGCGAGATGTGTTCCTGCAGGCTCCCGCGGTATTTGTTTGTGAGTAGTCATCTTCTCTACGTGTTTACAAGTTAATTTGTGTTTGACAGCGGTGCAATGGTTGTGAGATGCTGGCTTGCAACCGTTGCCGAAAGAATCGACTGTGATCGTGCTAGGAATGTAACCAACGTCTTGTGTACTGCAATTGTCTGCTGATGATACGGACTGTGCGGTATCTTGTTGTACGACTACACATTTCGTGAGACGCAGGGAGATACTGATAGATACAACCGTTGCCGAGTGTGTTGTTGTCGTTAAATGATCGTCTGCTGTCCTCATACATGTAGGGCTGGAATCAATGAGTATGGGAGAAACTTGACCAATTATGCATAATAGCAACGAGACTGGACTTATCATACAATCTTCCTGACATCTATATTGAATGCTATACGCACTCCGCTCGGGTAGGCAAATGATTGTGATGCAGCACGACAAAACCGCGCGCCTGTCATAAGTACTGTATAGATAGTCTGTTTGTATAAGTAAGCTGTTCGCATATGAAGATGGCATGGCTCATGAACAGCGGAAAGATCGGGAATGCTTCACATTCCGAGCACGGTTTCGTGACGTGATAACTTCCTAGCGGTTCGAGTCAATCTCACGTAGAATGGGCGCTCCTTCTGGCGTCTGTGAGACTGCCGTGCACTAGTCATGGAACCTCGATCGATGTGCCAGCACCCATAGCCATGGATATCAAGTTCTCTCGGTCTCCACTCTCGTCTACCAATGCCCGGAGCAACCCGTTTTTGATCTGTAAAAGCTCACTAGGCTTTCCAAACTCGACCTGTGTGTATGATGAGACGGGTGCAACGTGAAAACCGTGTCGGCAGGAACTCACGATGTGTCCAGCATCGAGGACCATCTACGGTTGTGCTGCTCAGCGTCAGAAATGGCGAGAACGATGCACCACCCACTATCTTGTCTGCATCCATGATCGTCTGAAGACGGTGTGCGATTGTCAGCACAGTGACACCCTTGTCGAGTTCTTTGCGCAGTGACGCCTGTATGACGGTATCGGTCTCATAGTCTGCACGACGCACGGCTACATCAGGGCCGCACAGGTATATTGACGCGATGGATGGTGCTACTCACCTATAGCAGATGTCGCTAATTGCGATGTCAGCCATTATCGCAGATCTTGTTTTATCACGAGATTGACATACCTTCGTCCAGGATCAATAGCTTACTCTGTCGTACAATCGCCCGAGCTAACGCCAGAATTTGTTTCTGGCCAAACGAAAGGTTATTACCTCCGCTAGCTATCTGGGTATCTAGAGTGATTTGGCCTTCATCCGTGTATCTCTGAAGTGAGAACAAGCCTGCGGATCGAAGGGCGTCGTTCAGCACTGCGTCGTCAAGCTCTTCGAACGGGTCAAGATTTTGTCGCAACGTCCCACTAAGTAATTCAGGCTGTGAACAATGGGTATGAGAGAGAGAGCATGGCCATGAACACAGAGAGGCTGACCACTTGCGGTATGATCGTGATGTGCGATCGAAGGGCGTCGAGGTTGATGTTTTTCGTGAGTAGACCATCGTAGTATATCTGGCCTTCTGTGATTATGCACCACAGCAATGCGAGGGTCAAGGAGCTCTGCGGGAAATTTCAGTCACAACATGACGGATGGGGTGCGTATGCTCAGGTACCTTTCCACTCCCAGTACGACCCACTGCCATGTATCAATCAGCAGTAGTCAAGAAATATCAAGTTTAATGATCTCACCGACGCCCACACGCTCTCCAGATTTAATGTCGAACGAGATCTCGTGGAGTACCCGAGGTCCATCCTAAAACGATCATCAATGACAAGACGATGTCACGCATGTCTCGAGACCCACCGTTGAATAACGAGCGGAGAGCTTTTCAATCCTCAAATTACCGCTGGAGGGCCAATATGCGGGAGGTAGACCGTTCTCAGTTGACTTTGGTTCCTGTTCAATCTCAAGATATTGCTGTATGCGTTCGAGACTATAACACAAACGTCGGACATATTCCACGCGTCATGACTGCGGGAAGCATACCTGTTCCCTATGTTACATGAAGAAGTTAGCATACGAGGAGAGTTTCTTGTAAGGCAACGGACCTGCGACCTCAAAGTCGTTGAAAAGTCTTGTGAACCATAATATCATGGACGCGAAGCCAACTTGACGACAAAAGTGCTCAATTAAATCATAGACGAATCTTTTCCTGCATACGCACCTGCCATGTTAAGCGTGAAACCTGTATTCGCTGCGGATGAGTTGCCGCCCCCGTACACGAGGTAGAAGGCAAGTCCGGTGGAGAACATGGCGCCAAAGAACTCGATGCGAATGTTTACCCAGCTGGTTCCATCAGCTTCATCATTCAGATTGCATAACACGTTCCTTACCGAGTCAGAACCCAGAATATCCTCGCAGCTCGTGAGTACTTATCGATTCGCGCATATGACTCCTTCCTGAAGGCATCTTGGGCACCGTATGCACGGACAGACACTGCACCATTGCTCAGTCGAATAAGATAAAACGAAACTGCTACACCCACCAAGCCCGGTGAAGACAGCGCCGAAATGTCCGAGAACTGGCGCACGTGCATTGCTCTTCTCTCGCTTCACAGATAATTGGGCCTTCATGTACACTTGACAGATGTACCCTCCCACAACAGCGAGAAAGATACCGGAAAAGATGTAGAAGGGTGCAGTGATTGTGACGGCCGCGAGCTTAATGAGTATGTTGATTGCCAGGATGATGAGGACGTCTAAGCAGGAGGAGAGTTCCGAGTCAACTGTGAAAGGAGAAATGTCGGTACTGGATCCCTGTCAAGGATTTACGATACATACTGGTGCCAATATCTTGCGTACATCTAGCGATCACACGTCCAGTAGGTGTCTTGTCCAACCATCTGCATAAAGAGTGAGTATCAGGTCAAGCATAGATAGAGTAAAAATGAAACACCTCATGGTGGTACCAAGAACCGATGTGATCAACGTATTGTGAATGATGCGTGAGGCTCTGAGACTGCCAACAAGGAAGATCGAAGCATACACGAAGTACATGATGAACCCAAGTAGCATGATCAATGCATACACGGAAAGGTGACTGCAAGCCAGTAAGATACGATACGTTATGATGCAATAGCGAACAATGCCGACTCACAATGGCACATTCACTTCCCATGGAGGATGTTCCTCGTATTGTCTTACCCAGAAACCGAGATACCAGTAGGATAGGTTATCCAACAGGTCCGAGGTGAACTCAATGCACACCGCGATTATACAGTAGAGGATGGGGCGGCTTCCGCCCATACTCTTTAGGTACAGTTTTACTGGCGCCTCATGAGTACCTGTTAGTGAGTAGCGAGCGGTAGCAGCACGTACAGGCCGGCCATCCAAGATGCCCTTCAGAAATCTCTTCAGAGACAACTAGTTTACCATTGGCCTTCATAGTATCTTCTTCGGACTGATCTTGATGAATATTTTGTTCTGCCTTCTCACGAACTTCGAGATCCTGAGCTACTTTCGCAGCTAGTGCTTGGTCGTGCTCAAGAGCATGGGACAAAGTGCCCTGGCTGGAGATCCGTCCATTGTCACGTAAAGACACAACGTGCCGCGCGATGGGTCCAGCTAAGTTAACGTTGTGTGTCTGCGATAATTTAGTGACGAGACAGTGTTAGAGACAATGTCTTTGTAGCTTACGACTAACAGCACTGTCCGATCGCGGACAAGTTCGCCTTGCAAACACTTCTCAACAATCCATTTTGCTGTGTGCACGTCCAGAGCAGCCAGAATCTAGGAGGTATCAGCCACAACCAAGTCAAGCAGTCAGAATGAATAAATCACGTCGTCAAGTAGTAGGATCTCCGCAGTTGAGTAGATTGCACGAGCTAGAGTGATTCGAGCCTGACTCGACATGATTGAGCGAGGAGTCGATCCGCTGCACTTTACGATGATTTACCTTTTGCCCTCCGCTGTGAAGAGATAAGGAGCTCGCAGGGCGCCACGTGGAGAAATAACGCAACGCACCTTAGTGTTATTCCCTTCTCTCCTATTTCAGTATGATCCCCGGCATCAAACAACTCAAGATCTCTCGTGAGACCGCATTGAGTGATCACTTCAAAACGTGGCCTCAGACACTATCATCCTGTGCGCATAAACGAGCTAGGGCAAACCTTTGTCGTATCGTTCTCGGTCATACGTTGTACCAAATAGTATGTTATTCTGGTGATGAGCTTGTCAGTGTCATTGTCATGAAATCCAATTTACAACCCACCCGGATAGTATCGTTGAGCACCCATGATTCTTGAGCCGCATACGCAACTCCTCCGGAGCGTGGCAGTGCTACAAAGGAGTTCGGTCCAGCAGGAATGTAATGCATCTCGCCTAGCAATTGCTTGAGCTAATAGTGCAGATTGGCAGAGGGCTATTACTAACCCAGAAGCGCCATGAGGAGTGATGTCTTTCCCGAACCCGTTGGGCCAACAATGAGATTGATATGTCCACGTTCGAAAATCAGATCACCGTCAATGTGGAGCGTAAAATTACGTCTCGACGATCCGGGAGTCGATGGAGGTGCCTTCGTCCAAGTAAATGATGCATTACGGAAACCTAGAGTATCGCTGGATATTGACGGAGAGGATATCCTGAGTTCTGATGCGTGAGTAGTCGAGTTCTCGGAGAATTCGTCCAATAGCTCTGTCTATGGGGAAGGTCAGACTCGTGCAATAGAAATACTGAGTTCATACATTCTGCAAGAATTCGTTCATACGGTCGAGTGACACTTTAGCTGTATTGTAGTTGCTCAGATGTAATTAAGCATTGCACAATGAACGAGCGTACCGCGCATAAGCTTGGGGATCGCGCCGAAAGTATTGTGCAACAGCTCGCGGACCATCTCGAAGACTGTTGAAGGCATCAGCGACAGACAACAGAGTGTGCAAACTGCGGTGTACCATTCATCGCAGAAAACACTGTAGATGCTACGAAAAAGTGAGCCGACTGACAATATCGCGCAAAAGAAGGCCAGTACCAGTGAGCTGTTTCTTCATGATTAAAGTCTATACAGAACGTGATCAATCGAGCAAAGATTTCAAGACGCCGACATAACACACATAGATAAGGTACGTGAAGACCATGGTGATTGGAGGTATGCTATGACTGAACTGATAGTTAGCGAACCACATATGCTTGCCGGATAGGCATGTACACGTACTTGGCGATGTTGTTGGCCACTTCCAACAGTCTCGAAGTCCTAATCCAAGTCAGCTCATCTTCACGCTTTGCACTCAGTTGTTTCGACAGGCGCGATCCCCAACCAAAAAGCTTGATCATACGGATAACGCTCATGGCTACGATATGGCGATTGCTCAGTACACCGTCCCAAGATGAATACTCAGATAGCCACCTTCGGTGACAGCCTGTACACGGGAATCTGTCTGTGTTATATACGTCAATGGCAGCAACAGAAGGACGTATATGTGTTCTCCTACCCTTTTCATCTTCTCGGCGTGAACCCCTCGGATCTTCCCTGACAGAGTCGAAGGAAGGGGCAACATGAGCACCATTAATGCCATACCGGCGAGGGCACTGAGGTGCCGCTTGTGTCAGGAAGCTTCTGAGTAGGTGCAAGCGAGCGCTAACCTCCATCCCAAGACATCGTATAGGAACCAGATGCACAAGACCAGCTGCACAGGGACTTGCACGACTTGCGCAAGCCATGTGAGCGATTGGAATAGTGATTGTGAGCCATATCGACGTACCGAACTGGAAAATATCGCGAGCCCCCGCAATTGCGTCCAGGTCTGTGGTGATCAGGTTGTTGACCTTTCCGGCTCCATTTTGATCCTTGTATTCTGTGTCCTCGCTTGGTTTAATGCTACTGCCGGAGTCCTCCTGGCTCTGCTGCACGGAAACCGTCGACTTGTCCTTACGCTGTGTCGAACTTGTTTCGCCAGCAGCGGTGTTTGTGCTACTCAAGTTACCATCATCCTCGCTGTTATTAACATCCTCGCGTGCAGGTGCGCTGCCCGATTCCGCCAAAGACACTGTATCGGGAGTACCGGCAACAGTTGTATTTCCCGTTGACATCGGTGCGTCCGAAACGTCAGCCTTTACCCGCATACGGAGAGCGTGCTCGAACACCAGCTGGGTCATGATCGCTTCGATGCGGACCAGCACCCGTTCCTAACATTCTAGCAGTTAGCTCGGAAGCGTACGCGCCGCCAGGCTTGACGTACGGATAGGAAGAAGTAGAATGATAAGATGATCACGCAAGCTGCGGGTCCCAAGAACAACCACGAGATCCAGACCCATGGCTTCACCATAGCGCCCTCCCCTCCGTTCTCCATGTACCTTCGCAAAATCAGCTCACGAAATGAGCCATACGAGGTTGAATACAAACCAGAGTAGATTTCGTATGCCAACAGGGTCAGAGAAACGCGCGACCACCTAATAGGGGTTAGAAAAAAAATAGACATCATCGACGCGATACGTACGAAGAGGAATTGCATGAGCGCCATAATCAATAGATCGCGGCCTGTGTGAATTCAATGTTTCGTTGGGTCGTTTATCTGAGGCATTCATCCAACTACTCACGAAAGACTTTCACTAGTCCCCAGACGACGTGTCGGCCCTTCACGACTTGGAAAGGATCGAGTTCCTGCAGCACGCATGCGGTCAAGACGCAGAGAGTAGCCTTGAAGAGCACGCACCTGGAGCGACTTCTGCACGAGATTGTGCGCTTGATCGTAGTCTGCTAGCGGTGGTAGCTCTTCGATAGGGAGGTGAGGTACGCGGTAGGCTTTGAATACTATTTTATCTAGCCACGTAAACATCATCCTCGATAGAACGGATGCGGTTTGCTCGGGGTGAGGTTCCAGAGAAGGATGCTGTAGCATATAGTCAGTTCACCACTCTCACAATGCAGGACGGATGTCCCATCTTACGTCAGGATCAACAGGTGTGTAACGCCGCGGAATCAACAGCGGGACGACGACTGCAGCAAAGGTGAGGTCCACCAGTTGAATCCACAAAATAACGCCCTCTGAGGCATCGAGCGGGCTGAGGGTGAAAATAGCGAGAGGCAATACATCTCGGTAGACATATACCGCCCATACCGAGAGTAATACAAGGCAAAGATGTCTATTTGCCACCGCTGCAACCGCCGACTTTGCGAGCACAGAAAGTGTGGCCAGAAGTGATGCATATAGCTAAGGCAATCACATAGTCAACCCAAGTATTCTGAAAGAGAGTGAGAACATACATATGTTACGCAGACAGCGACATACAACCAGGGCGGCGCATGACTTCTCGTCGACAGCCCTTGCATTACCGGGATCGCCGATAGGCCGACAAGTGAAACACACGAGAGTAATCTCGCAATATTGAAGGACAATATCCCAATTCCTCCGTGTCGAGCGACACATGATGCGAATCCAGACCCCCTTTCATGGCTATATCTCGTAGGGACGGCTGCTTCCTGCGCCACGTGCGAATTGGAGTTTTGTGACGCTGCAGGTCTTTTACCAAGTGTCCTTGACAGCACGAAAAGCTGCATTAACAGCAGGATGAGCGAAACCCCAGTCGCATAGAGCGGGATTATGCGAGTATCCGTAAAAATGTCTCTGACGATGAAGTATAGTATTAAATCAGCGAAATCTCAAGACACGATAAAAGGGACCCACCCGTCTTCGTCATGAGCAAGTAGAAACGTGGACGGCGGCCGTATGCTGAGGTTTGAAGTCAAAAGGACCTGAGTCGTGTCAACAGTGTGCGTGTCCAGTTGCACTACCGCATCCATGGCGCCTGAAGTCGGCGAAAATTCAGTAAACGAAAGTGCAAAAGTCTCTCTTACGAGCACTGAGAGCCTGCGTACGCTCCTTAAATATATACACGCTAGTTGAACTGATTGACATGCACTATTGAGTCACGCCGTCAGACCGTTCACATCGAGTTATCTATTGGTTGCGGGACAGGACGTCGGGACCGACGGCGCTCCAGTCCACAGTGGGGACCCCGATGACTCCGACTCCGGCTCTCAAGGCGCGTCAAATGTCTGGCAAAGGGAAGCGTCCTCAGGCACCCACAGGAATGACTGTGATTACTCTCGGTAGTACAAGGCACCTGCGCAGACATGCGCCGGCTGAGAGCCTGCGACAGTTGGGCGTTTCGTGTGGAATGTTCATGAGATCACTGGTGTGTCGGCAGCAACTTGGCGACGGCGCTCCGCGTAGAATAGGTATTGTGAAGGGTGTGAACAAAGGACCAGCTAATATATGCTGATTTGAATGACGAATCAGACAAAGTATCCAAAATACAGTATCTCGCCGCCATTGCCGCAGTCGGCTTCTACCCTCAACTCAAAGTTTTTGTGACTCTTAGTAGCTACACGGGACCAAAATATTGCAAATAGAAAGCGAGGAAGTGCGTGCGAGAGGCGGTAACTAGTGTAGCACTGGTAGGATGTCCGTGCCAGGCGGGTGGAGGGGAATAAGATTGTGGAGTTTAAGAGTTGGCGGGTATCAATTTCTGATCGGATATCACCGACTTGTGGCTGATGTGTGGCGCGGGGAATGGCTGGTACTGTGGAGTATGGGGTTTTGCAAAGTCGATCAATTTTGCAAAACACCGTGATCTCATCTTCTACCTTAAAGACTGTACTTCTGACACTTGTATGACATTATAGACATACATTGTAGTCTACTTGTGAAGCCGATTGAGGAGAAATAGATTTGTTGTGGAATGGGAGCCTTAAGACACTTTGTATGGCTTTCTGCAAATTCTTGATAAGACAGATGTGCAGTGATTATGAGCCGTTGTCCCCAATCGGACATCCGATTTAGTATGTTCCAACCATGCCTTTCTTGATCCTCCAGCCCGATATGCTGTCAATAGAATGAATCGCGCTGTGTGGATGGTTTGCAAAATGAACGTGACATTCCCTGCCAACATGCGTGATGATTCAATCCCCGCCCTCAAACGTGATTGCAGATGACACGCTTGGTCGCGCTGTTGCAGCTTCTGCCACGGCGGAGTTTTAACTTGCCGCCGTGACCCGTGAGTGACAGAGTTTGCAGAACTACCGCACTTTAGCTGCTTCCAGCCGGCACCTCTCTACTGCTCGCAATTCATCATGGATTTCCTTGAAACTTGGTATACGAACTGCCAAGACCATTAGGAATGATGCCTGATTGGTAGAACAGTAGCTATTTTGCTCGCTCGAGCACATAGGCCCAGGCATCAAAATGTTTTGCAAAACCCCGTACTCCACAGTATGATATATAACATGTCCTTTGGATGGGCCCCCCGCCTCCCGGAGACGGCGGGAAGGAGCCTGGGATCAGGGTCCAAGATCGCCCAGATTTGTCCGGGTCATGGTTCCCCCCCTATATTCGGGGGTCCTGTTTCGGTCCCACGAGCGCAAGACCCCCACTACGATAGCGCTCTTGAGCGGGTAAATCGCGACCGTCGTAGACAAGGCTGGAGGTGCCGATGCACGAGATCGAATACTATAGACAAACGAGCGTGCTGTGTATCGTTGAGACTTGCCAAGTTCAACTGGCTTTGGATGGGGGTGTGTGCCTGTGCTTTGGCTGCTTCAACCCAGCAAGCACATATGCGAGCGCTAAGCGAGCTCCTCACAGGCGCCCGATGAGCGTCTGACATCATCCGGGTCTCAAGCTTTCGCTCTACCGCATCGTGGACCGTGAGCGACACCCTCTAGCCTTCTGACGCTCTTCTAAGCTCCCGCTTCAATGTCAATACCATTCGAACGCCAGCATCCACGGCGACGAACGTAGATTTGGCAACTCCTGTCCTCACTGCTTGACATCGCTTCATCACTCGATAATGCTGGACTCTCATTTTACCTAGACATGCTCAAGGTCTCGGAACTCTACGCCTGCGTTCTCACGTATCCGTATCGGAATAGGAGAGGTCTGCATGTGAAGGGAATACGCATCAGGTCCGCTCTAGACTGTCTATGGGCTTGATTCACCCCGCGGTCCGTCGCGTTTTTACCTGTAGCGTCGCACGCCTGAATGACGTGCCATCCCCTACTCTCATCCTGTTCTCCGTCCGCCTTCGTCCTGTAGCATTACTCAAGCTGTCCAACGTCCTTGTCACGCGGGTCCCCGCTTGTAGAATGCTACAAACTCTCGTATGAGCTCCCATGCCACTGAAGACATCATCATCACAACTCCCAGTCATATACGGTGAGTCCGCAACCCTCCCTTGGATCCCTCCTCATTGTACGATAGCCGCTGGAGACAGGGTCAAGATACAATGGTACTCGGGGTCAGAGCTGACCTAACACCACAGCCGCTCTCCCTCGACGTCTCACCAAGGTCGGCGTTCACTGCGGATCGCGGTGTCCTCTTATTGTTTGCGTCCAGCAAACGTGGACTACTCCCGCAAGTCTTGGCTCCCTGACACCATGACGGGCCTGAGCGCCATCATTCTCGCGCACTATACGTTCTGCAGATATACTGGCCGCGGCGACCTTGGCGCGTCCATTTGAAAAAACCGATTGGGACACGTACCATACTTCAGGTATGTTTACTGCCTTTTCACATTCCATACTGTGAACGGCGAGGATCATTTGAACGCATGAATCTGCCCACTCCAACGTTACAAATACACTATCCCAGCTGACACTCATTGGGATCGCTCTCGCTACTCCTCATGGCGTCGATTCTGGCCGTCGAGGCCAAGCCGCGTGCCCCCTGGGATTGATTGCTCTACCTTCGTGTCTCTGTCAACGTCGTCCACTGGCTAGTCTGTCGGCCTCCCTACTTCGTCCAATCGACATTCCGACCCTATGATATTGGCTATTCTGTCCTCCCCTTGCTTCAGCACATGGGTGTTCTGTGTCGAGTGTCATGTGCCGTTAGCGTGATGGCTCGTCAAGCGCGTGCGGCTATGGCCCATATTGCAGATCGTCAGTCAATGTATCCGCCGTTGGCAACTCGGACGTTAGCTTTATTCTACATACTCTGCGCCTGGCGTTGTCGTCATTCGTTACTAGATACTACACTGGTTTAGACCCTCAGCACTGTTCTTGCGTGTGAAATCCAAACAGCTGTTTGCTCATACAATCTGGCCGTCTACAAAGACAATGCACGCCGTGTCATGGCAGAACTTCAGCGTCGTAGTGCTGCCTCGTGAGCGATTGCCTCCGCTGCATAGGTGAACGTTGCCGAGTTCGAAATGTATGCATTAGTCCGCATAGATGGGCACGTTTTCGACAGGGCTTGTGGGCGACCACGGAAGTAGGCAGACGAACGCAATTGACACCGAATATCGATGCACATCATTGATATCGAGCATGGACAGGCGTTCCGCTGGCTGACGTCATCGGGCGCTAGTCCGCCGCGGCTGTGATGCGGACGTCCTGCTGAGTTGGCACTCCCTTGGGTCTTTGCAATCCTTCGATGTTCTTCTGCTATTTCGCTAGTTATTAGAAAAGCTGGATCTGAAAACATGGTGCTGTCTCCCACTATTATCTGTATACTCCTCGATGCATGACACTAACTGGTCTCCTGGCTATTTCACGCATTCAAGGTCAATTGTTTATACTGAGCAGACAATCCCAGTATGCGAACTCCCCCTGAGCGACTATGAGAGCACTCTATTTTCTCCCAGCATCTATCCCATCTTCAAACCATAAGGCGGCGCACCGGTGCATGCTACATGGCTGATACCTCATACGCTGCCTAGACGGAGCCACGATTGGACGATGCTACCCTGCGGCGTCTCGCACACATGCACTGCATATTATCCCACATCTCCATGCCGTCCTCGTCTACTCTACAACACTGTCTCGCGCAAGCTGTTCCTTGTTTGTGTTCCCTGGACTTCATCAGACCGTGTCCACTTCTCTTAGACTCATCATTATCGTGACCACAAGCGTCATAATGCTATGCTGCGACCCCCAGAAACTCCCTTACGCGCTGAACCTACGCCGCACAGCCTCCTGACGAAATATCGGACCGCCCGAGCGTCCGTGGGTTCGAACGTACAGTATGCTGTGTTCATGCTCCACGTAGCATGATGTCCGCCGCGGGTCCGCTGCCTCGCTTGTGTCATCGTGTAACTTACAGCCCACGAGACCCAGCGGTCGAGTGGCAGGCGCATTTATGCTTCATCCTGCACAATGCGATTACTCTCTGGAGCAGTCTTCATGTCATCGCCTTCGGGCATTCTGACTCGCTAAAGGCCAGCCACAGAGGGCCATGCGCCGTGCGTCGCCTATGGCGTGCACAGCTGAGCTCGGATTGACGAGTACACCTGCTCAGTCACGACTCACGCCGTATCGGCGGCTGCTGCGGTGCACCCACTCCTTACAAACAGCGAGCCGAATACATGAGGCTCTCTGTACACCAGCCTCCGGGCTTCGATTGACATGTTACGCACGGGGCACCCTTTCGACGTTTTTGACGAGAGGAGGGACACTCCGGTGCACGGATCCTGTATCTAGACGCCTGGTCTATAGTTTTGCTCCATGATCTCGGCGGCGGACCACTGTGACTTGGCGTCCATTCATTCCTCTCTCGGCCCGCTCTTGCCCCTTGACCTCTGCTGTGCGGGAACCTCACTGAGCTCCACAAGCCTCAATTCTCTCAGCGTGTTACAAGAGACGTCAAGCCCTGCACTTGTAATGCTGCTTCTATTCGTTCTCCAATATACAACTTAGCGTTTTCGGGCTTCATCGCCCTCTCTTTCGCTGCCTTGCGTAATCTTACGTCCGCTGTCAGATGTCCACTGCCCGACTGCGAGACCGAAGATAATGCGATGATAACATGTGGGCACGGGGGGCGTACAGCGAATTCCCGTCAGGATGTGCCGAATCTTCTTGCGAGCACCAGCACAGCCTGTAGCTGCGCATCCACACAGCACCAATGTATAGTAGTATGCGGGTAGTCATACCTGTCAGCGACGAATCTTCGACTAAGCTCAGCCTGCACCGCTCGTGTACGCGCCGTAGGGGTATGGCATATATCTTCCAGGTCCTTGAAGCTGTCTGTCTGAATCCCACACCTCGTCGTCCATCCGATACTCTCTCCGTTGATATACTTGGCGCTCCTGTAAGACATGTACGACGAAAGGCCTGCAAGTGTCCCGGAGTAAGTGCTGAGCCATTTCCTGTGGTGTATTGCTCAGTATTCACCTGACACCAGGTACAGTGACGCGACCTCCGGAGACGAACCCTCCATCGAAGCAGAATATTGGTGCGATACATGCGGTCCACTGCCACGAATGTGGTATCACCCAGCGGATCTCGGACTGGATACATCACAGGAGTGGGCCCAGACGTACATCCCTTATCCCTTTGAATGTGCGGGAGATGCGGCAAGGAGAATCCGGGAGGCGCTGGAACATCAGGCGAACGATCCAGCAGGACGACGGTTCGTTATGACATCAGTTCAGTCTCAAACGCGCGCTCTTCCTCTCCTTCAACTCCAAGATTCAGCGATCCCTGACTGCAACACAAGCGAGGATCTTTCGCACGTCCAGGATGAGCAGGACGTATTCACATCACTTCGGCTCGATAATTGTGACGCGATGTCACATCCTTTCAACGCTGAAGAGGGCGGCACTGATATTACGGAACCTATGGCTCTCGCTGCGGGGACAAATTCGCTAGTCGGATCGCTAGTCGGATCCCGCGTGGATGTCTCTGAATTGGCCGTAGCGAGGAAGGACGGGGTGGACTTGTACGTGTTTATATTTCTCGTACGCCTGAGGCAATGTTCTGAAGAAACGAGCAGGATGCAAAATGTTCCTCCATCCGAATACAATTCTTCTCTCGCACCGGCCTTCATGTACAGCCAAGGCTCCATGTCGCGATTCAGCAAGCACACATCCATGCGCACTCTTGACTTGACCGTCAACTCGGAATTGATGTTGAATTCGTGAGTAGCTAACGTGCTCACGGACATGATGCTGAAAGCAAGTAAACAGATCTTCCTCGTTCAGCAATTACGCAACGGAGCCATCCGCGGACAATGCGTTCCCATCGAGCAGCCGAGAGATAATGGGAGGCTGGAGCCAGATGTATAGCTCTCCTCCACGATATCCAGAAGATGCTGTGCAGCGTACTCGCAGTACTCGCGAAAACGTACCTTTCTACCAAGACCCATCCAGCGCAGACACTATAGCAACGGTTGATGATTTCTTCAACGGTGAGCTCACATCGACTCCTTCACGCAGATCCTGATGAAATGGTGCGCATTATGCGGACATAATAGTGCATCCAGCAGAAGCGCACATCGCACAAGGTATTCCGCAAATTAAACCGTGGCAAGCACCTGCGATGTCAGAGTTTCCTTCAGGATTCACAGGGGACACCATTCGTGGTACTACTCAGTATGCAACGTATAGCGAAGCTTCCCCACAATATGGGTTCTTGGCGCCCACGTGGGGACCGAGCCTCGCCGGAACGCTCGGTATGTCCGAGCTAACGAGGGAGGACGGACATGTCCTGTTAGTCAAACCATTAAATATCTACAACGTGCTGCGCTGACAGAAACAAGGCTACCAATACACCCGCATTCGGACCCAGCTGCGAGTAACGCATCGAGCTCGACATCACGCCCGGCTCCTACATGGACACCTAATCATTGGAGGTGGCTCGAGTTCAGATTCCCCTTCACAGGTCCGGCGCTTCCTGTGGAGGTTTGGGACATGGTGCTTGACTGCCTTGTCGGTGCGGAGCCTTGGGAGCTTCGCAGGCTCTCACTCGTTCGCAAGCACTGGTGTACCAGGTGCAGACCCTATCTGGTGCGGAACATCGTGTTCAACAACCGAGGCGATGTTCTTCGCGAGCATCGGACAAGACGTCGCGATTGGGCAGGGCCACGCTATGTGACTATCGTAGGTACAGAGAACACGAGGTCGCTCAGCCACCTCGGCTTTGTGGCAGCCCTGTTTGGTCCCAGGTGGCCGAACGTGCGCCACGTGGTTATCGAACATGGGAACTGGCGGACGGGCGACTTCCATCAGGACGTATTCCATCACCTGCATACCTTGCTCAGGTATATTCAATTTGTGAGAATTCACGATGTCACGTTTCCATCGGGTGCCATTCTTCGCGGCCTCGCCTCCCAATTACGGTTTGTCGGCGATGATAACCGGTACCCGATGGTCGCTCTCGCACAAGTAAGGTTTGAGGACGCATCGATGCCTCCCACCTCCCTCTCATGGGTACGTAATCGCCATCGTCCCGGTAACGGTGACTATGCAGTCGTTACATATCAGCTTGACGACTTGGATGCCACCTCCCTTGATGTCATCGCATATTGGCTGCTTGCCGCTCCGGACAAGGATCATGAGTTGTTTGTGGAGACAGCACTTTCATTTGGGAATCTCCACGATACTGCCCCGCGCATCATCCCACTCCTCAAGGCGGTTGGAAATCGCGTTGACAGGCTAATTGTGCATGTTGATCGGAGCTTAGGTAGGAACATCCATGCCATGTATCATATCTCTGTGCTGATGCCCCCCAGCACGACATCTGTCCCTCCCTCAATGTCCAAGTCTACTCGCATACGACCAGCGCATATACGAGCTGGATCTGAGGATACATGTCCAAGAATCCATGTCCTATGGATGGCTCCTAAGGGCAGTCTCACGCATTCCGACGCCAGAAGGTCCCCGGATTCAATATCTTGACCTTCACTTCAACATCGATGTCCACCTCAGTCACGGGAACATTGTGCACAAAGGCCCCGAATGCGAGGGATGTGCCTTGCATCCAACACTGCCTCGATCTCTTTCCGGACCGGGGGTGCTGGATGACATCATGGCGAGCCTGAAGACTGTCTGTGATGTGTTGGATCGTGTCTTACGCAAGAGTGGGGAGTTCTATTTCTGGGTGAAGATTGAGATATGCTGCTGTGCTCAATTCGACCCAGACATCTGGAAGCCCAGACTTCGCCCATGGTTCCCGAAGATCAGAAAATCCTACGCATTGTTTTCCGGAATCTAGTGAGCATCACTTCTTAGACACTATTATATGCATTGATGATTGCTCTTGAATAGTTACAACAGAAGTGGAAAGTCCATTGACTATGGACCGGGACTGGGCCTCTGGTGCATGCATTGCGACGAACCCCTCTGGACCGACGTGGATGAAGAGTCGAGTTAGGCGTTCTACATAACTGTCTCACTCAGGTTCGCCACAGTTCGCAGGAGTCGCACAGCGATTTATACAAGTATATGGTACCCAGCAGAGCACGCCTTTAGCGTTGAATTGCACGGGCACGCAGTCCGTCGCGCAGATCGCTCAAGCATGTTGCCAAGCCGGACAGCTACGGCACTCCGTTACCACAGTAATAACATCCCTCTGTTCGCACTCCTTGCTACCGCTGCTGCCGTTCGAACAATTCCACCGGAGCGCCGTGACGACCATCATCTGACCGCCCTCTCTGTATGCGTGGCATCCGCTATCGGAAATCGTCAATTTCTATCCCGCCTTCAGCTTCCCCTTCCAGACCTCGTACCGCTATTGCTCAGGCTTCCACCCAGTGCCATCTCTACGCCCTTTGCGTCGACCTCCTGCTCGCGATGCAGCATACCCTGCGATCAATCCTGCGGTCTGCGCGCCTGTGGGCAACCTGTCCGTCCAACTATCCGAGTCGCCGGGCAGCCAGCGGCATTCTCAGGGGTGCAAAAGGACTGTCGCCGTAGGAGTGGATATTTGATACGATTCCGTCAGCCTTACGTCTCTGATTTTGCTCGATTGCTACCTGAGCCTGCAGATTCCACATCGTGTCCGGCTTAAATATGCCGAGCCTCTCTATATTGTACAGGCTTACATCCATGTATTCGTCGAATAGTTCCCTCCAGGAGACAATATGCAGGACGGTCGCGGAGGAGACGAGGGCCTGGCGACACTGCACAAAACCACAGTCATAGTCATATTCGTCGAGAACCAGTTGAGCTGGTGGTAAGTGATCTACATAGACCTCTAGGATATACGCTGCGGAGGTCTCATCCAGTCGCAGCCCCAAGGCATCATGGTTTCGGACAGATCCACGGGATCGGATCGACGATGGCGGAACGGAGGCACTTCATCGCTCCAAATGTTATCTTGGACTTGGCACAAGGCAGCCCGTAGAAGCAATATGGGCCAGTAGACGGAAGCCATGGAGATGCAGGCGCATGCACGCACGCGCCGCGGAGTGGCTGCATCGAGCATGTACGCGGGACGATAACCTCTTAGAGCGAGAGAGACGTGAGGAGATGGACGGGCCCCAAGGCACGACTGGATGGGAGACTTTGTCGTCGTGGACGACGTTGGATGCGACGGCGCACAACAATATGCGATCGGATGACACGGATTGCCTACTGGAAAGAGCAGGACAGAGCATGCCAAGCTGTCGATTCGCGCCGGAGTGCACGACTAAAATACAGCCCAATAGATAAGACTGGCGTATACACAGAGACAGTCAGGGCTATCGTCCAGAGTCAACGAAACGAACACGGTTAATATAGCTCGCCGCAGAGGAGCCTGTTCTATCCAGTGGACATGTGAGGCGGCGGTCTTTATGAACATGCCATATGTGAGTACTGCACGGCGAGCGTGAAGGGAGGCTAGCAGACCGGCGCTTGCCGCCCGTCCAGGCGAGGTCATCGTTTCTCAGCGCTTAGCTGGCGCCTTGCCCCGTTGGTGACCCTGCCTTCCAGCTCGAGACGTCTATCGTTCGCGACTCCATTTTCCTCGTTCTCGGTATGGTACTCGCAGCGTCGCCTACTACGCTGGGGTTCGCATCAGGATACTTCTCTGAACGGCCCTGCGAACCCTCCGGTCCATTCAAAGTAAAGTCTTTGTTAGAGCGGAAGGATCTGTTCAGATGGCGGATGTACCACATCCCGGATGAGGGAATTACGCATCGGTACGTCGTATATTACAGGTGGGCATCGTCCGTCCCATCGTTCATCGCACCAGCACGTTTTCGCACTCTTCATGTTGCAACGAGCTCGCGCACGCCGTTATAGTCCGGCAGACTGGTCCTTGTGGTCCACATCATGCGGAGCGTCGCGCTCATGTATTGCGTGCCAACCCAGGCTTCCCCATCTCCTCCCTTTCGTATTCCTCCCTCGTGAGAGCTGTGTAAATCCCTCGTCATACGAATATTCAGTGTCACCTCCTCCAAGACTGCGTTTATCCGCCTGAAACGCCTTACCATCAGGGCCGTTCAACAAAGTCCAGCAACCACCGCGCTGCTCGTGTCGTTTGTCTCTCACATTTCACTATAAGCTAAAAGCGAAACGCGCTGACAGGTTCACCGGATAGCACGAGCGACGCGTGTTCCATCTGGAAAATAATGCTATTGGTAACAAAGCGTCACAAAATCCGCAGGAGAGGCCGTTGGCACACTGCTGATGTTCGGCGAGGGATGCGTTGCACTCCAATGGTACGTCCGAGCTCCAGAAGACTTGTACGTCCTGTAACGTGTCTTGCAGTCATGCTCTGCGGAGTACGCTGTCCGTGACAAGTCCGCCGCCTTGGTCTATTGCTCGAGCGAGCGACCTTCCACGCGGCACGGTGCCACATGCGTTCAAGCTTCGTCATGTACAACACAATTGGTTCCTGGGATCAGATGTCCTCTTTCAGAACTCGGAAGTTTTATACACTCGCAAAAGACTCGTCGTATTGGGGCTAATACGTCGCGCGCATCCTAGCCTGTGCAGCTGAGCTCGCATCGAGTCTCGACGAGCGCATATATTCGATCGTGCTGTATTCGCTATCGCGGTAGTGCGCCTCATAGGCTGCAAATACCCTTTTTGCTGTCATAAACTACATTCAGTCCCTCGGTGTTCCTTCCAATATGCCTTTGGCGGGACTTCGAATATTACGACGCGGAGAACCCTTATCAGCCGCCTACTTCAACGATCTCGCTTGTGAATGTTGCTCACTTGAACGGAGTTGATGCTCGTCGGCCGCACCCAGCTCGTTGTTGTGCTATAGGACCGTTCGCAAGGCGCATATGCTCACGGCCGTGGCACCGGTACGATCTCCTCCTGTCAGTCAATATATGCTGATTTCTCATCGTTGGTGTCTGATAGTTCACCTTCGAGTATAGACGCGAACGCAGGTGCATTGCTCTGTGGGCGGAAAAGGATTCCGGTGCACATGTATTTTGACTGCATCTAGTATACCCCCGCGGTCCAATGCTTGATCTATGTATTCTAGATTGAACTCTGCTGCAAGTGGATTCATTGACAACGCGCAACGGCGAATACATCGCCATCACGGCCACTTTCCTGCGACCATCCTCGGCGACATACTTCGAATGTCTGCGTAGATCCCGTTCGTCGCTGTGTCAACGCCAAGGTATGTTCTCCGTCGGCCACACCTTCGCTTCTGCTGCGTGGGCTCCTCCCTGCTTTCACCGATCACCATGGCCTCATCTCCTTGGTGGACGCTAACGGGCTTTCCCTACATATTCCTGCTGTTCGACGGCTACGGTGTTGTATCAGTGTTGTCGCCTCGATGCTGTCTTTCCACAGCGCGCTTGGGATTCATGAAGCTTCTGTTGATTGCAATACTCGTATTGTACGCTAGCTGATGTATACTGCCCACCCCGGCGCGGGAGCAACGTGTGCTCGTACGGGCATCGGAGATAATGCGGTGATATCATCGACCACTTCAAACGCAGAGCGCGCAGTGGACGTGTCTGACGTCCTTCTGATGCTGGTCTCATCACTTCGCGGATGCGCATGCAACGCGGAGGTCACAGGGGCACTGCTGGAGTGCAATCCACAGCGCCGGGTATACCTAACCTATGTCAGCTGTGCAGGGCAATATGTTACGTTTTATCCAGATGACCATGCAATTAACGCGAACCTTGTGATATGAGATACACGTGCCCTGATATGGCTTTGCTTTAGCATTCGCGCGAGGGCTGTATCCTGTCAATGCTATCGAGCATGCACTGCGCACACCCTCAGATACCCGCTTGACGCCGCGGCACACGGTTGACACTGTACATTTGCACATGTTCATTGTCAAACAAACTGATAATTCAACTAAAATACCAACTAATTGGGCTCCCGCATTTCCAGTATCTGTGGCAGCCGGCGGTTGTACACGCTTCTTTTATTCTCACAATCTGTATCTTTCAATCATAGCTCGCCATGACGGACCGCAAGGCTGTGACCTACGTCCTTCCATTCATGCTCACGCACCAGCCAGTAAAGCGCCATCTATCTCGACCTCTTCCTGCCCTTCTGCATCCTTTCCTCCGCTATATCCATCCTCCACAATCCGTCCTTCTCCGCAATGGAACCTGTCGCTCACATTGTACATGGTGAAGAGGCTCAGTCGGAGGTACGTACCTCCTTTCCTATAGAATGCACGACTGATGAAGTCCTGTCACTCAGAACGCAGCACACGATGAGGCTCACGACCAGGATCAGCGGGCGCTTCCTGCCTCAAAGCGAGTCAAGGACCAAACTGCGGTGCTGCATCAACCGCGTATGTCAGATGATGGCCTCCGCTTTGATCACACCATCAAATTCGCTGAAAGGTCAGACGAGGAGATGAGCGTTGCAGCAGCCCACTCGACGACCGTGCAAACAAGGGAGCTAGGACAAAACGTGTAGGTCATACCGACTCGTACCTACAGATTGTCGTACTGACGGCAACAAGCTCACCAACACTCCCGCGTTCGGAACGCGCTCCGCGTGACACGTCGAGCTCATCGATAGGCGACTTCATGTCGAACACGGAGGCCGCTCTGAGTGACGCGTCGAGCTTAGCATCAAGCCAGGCTCGTATTTTACCAGCACCCCGGCATCCGGACTTCACAGCGAGTGATGCGTGGGTCTCATCACCAAGCCCGGCTTCCGCGTGGCATCCCGAGGATTGGCAGGAGCTCGAATTCACATTCCCCTTCACGGGTCCGGCGCTTCCGGTAGAGATCTGGGACATGGTGCTTGACTGCCTTGTCGGTGCGGAGCATTGGGAGCTTCTCAGGCTCTCACTCGTTCGCAAGCACTGGTGTACCAGGTGCAGACCCTATCTGGTGCGGAACATCGTGTTCAACAACCGAGGCGATGTTCTTCGCGAGTGCCGGACAAGACGGCGTAACTGGAGAGGACCACGCTGCGTGACCATCAAAGGCGCAGAGAACACGAGGTCGCTCAGCCACCTCGGATTTATCGCGGCCCTGTTTGGTCCCAGGTGGACGAACGTGCGCGACGTGGTTATCGAGCATGGGGACTGGCGGACGGGCGACTTCCATCAGGACGTCTTCGACTACCTGCATATCTTGCTTGAAGAAATTGAAGTATTGAGAGTTCACGATGTCACGTTTCCATCGGGTGCTATTCTTCGCAGCCTCGTCTCCCACACGCGTTTCTTGAAACTGGGATATAACGAAACGAGCCGAACTCTCTCTCTGGCACAAGTAAGGTTTGAGAATGCATCGATGCCTCCCGCCTCCCTCTCATGGATGAACAACTCTGTTCGTCCCATGCCACGCTGCATGCTCCAGCTCGACCACTTGGATTCCACCTCTCTGGATGTGATCGCGCATTGGCTGCTTGTCGCTCCGGACAGGCATCACATGTTGCTTCCATACATATGGCTCTCATTGGGGAATCTCGACGACTCCCACCTTGGTACTGTTCCGCATATAATTCAATTCCTCAAACGGTTGGAGATCGCACTGATCGGGTCGAGCTGAATATCAATCAGAGCTTAGGTACGAACATCAATGCTATGTCGTCTTGCGTTTGTGCTGACGCCCTCCAGCACGACGTCTCTCCCTACCTCGTTGCCCGAATCTATTCACACACAATGAGGACCTAGAAGATATTGTTCTAAAGATACATGTCCAGGACTCCATTTCCCATGGATGGCTCCCAAGGGTGGTCTCAAGCTTGGTGACGTCAGAACGTTCCCTGACTAACTTGAACGACCTTTCGATTGACTTCGTCATCGATGTCCACCTCAGTCACGGAAACATTGTGCCCAAAGGCCTCGAATGCGAGGGCTGTGCCTTGCGTCCAGAGCTGCCCTTATCCCTTTCTGAACCAGGGGTGCTGGATGATATCATGGCCAAGCTGAAGACTGTCTGTGATGTGTTAGATTGTGACTTCGTGAACAATCCGAGGATAATTCCCCCGCCCTTCCGACTCTCGGTAAATATTCGGATATGCTGCTGTGCTCAATTAGACCCATGCATCTGGATGCCTAGACTGGAAGCATGGTTCCCGAAGTCAAGGACTTCTGGAGTGCTGAATGACTTTGGCTTGTGAGCATCACTTCTTTGATTCTGTTACATGCATTGATTGCCAGTGGATTGTTACAGCATCAATAGTACACGTATACTGAATATGGGCCTCTGGTGCATGCATTGCGGTAAATCTCTCCGGAACCGAGGCCATAAAGAGTCGACTTAGGGGGTCTGTGTAACCGTCCCGCTCAGCTTCCCCGCTCTTTCTAGGGGCAACACAGCGATCTCCACGAGCCTAGTATACCCAGCGGAGCATGCCTATAGCGTAAAGAGGCACGAGCGCGCTGTCGGCCGCACATCTGTGTTTTTGCTCAGCAGCTACGACATTCCGTCATAGCAACAATACTCCTCTCTTGTTCTTACTTCTTGCTATCGCCGCTGCCACTCGAACGACTCCACCTGAAAGCCACGGTGACCATTATTCCGCCGCCATCTCCGTCATTTCGCATCTATATGTATTCGTGCTATCTATCGGAGACACCGTAAGTTTCTGGCCCGTCTTCGGCATCCCCTCCCCAACCTGATACCGCCATCAGCATTACTCACGGTTGCCCCTATTCTCTTTGCATCGACCTTCTACCCGCGATGCGGTATATCCTTGTTGATTGATCGTCCGGGCCGTATCTGTACATGAAATCATCCTATTCTCCGGTCGGCCGGACACCTGTCTAGAGGTACAAGAGGACTATTGTTGGATTAGACGTTCTATATGATTCTATTAGCCTCATGTACGTCTGAACTCGCTTTATCGCTGCTCCAGCTCGCCCATTCTACGCCATGTTTGTGTTGGATATTTTGGACCTCTCTACGCTCGACAGTCTCGTATCCATGTATTTGTAGAATAGTTGCTTCCTCAGGATCACATGCAAAACAGCCGTGGGAAGATATGAGCACCTCCTGGTACTGCACAAGACATAGTCGTGTCCGTCGAGAGGGAATTGAGGATGTGGTGCTTCGCCTTTCTTGGGAAGATAGATAGATAGGACTCCCAGTAGACATCCAGCAGATACGCGGTGTTCACGCAGATTGTGGTCTCATCCAGTCGTGGACTCGTAATCTGAGGTCAATTGCCATCATGATAGTGGAACCACCCACGGAATTGAATTGAGAACAGCGAAATGCGAGCACTTTATTGTCTCCATTAGAACACAAGATTGGTCAGGAGGCGGTCCATAGAAGCAATACAGCCCAGTAGACTGAGGCCATAGAGATGCGGGCGCATGCGCACGAGGAGCAGCTGCTTCGTCGTACGCGCACATATACGCGTTGGGGACATTGAGAATATCCACCGCGATATGTGAAGAGAAAACATGTCGGAGAACTCACGATAATTAGTCCTACGGAAAAGCGTGCCAGCATCTGTCATTCGCTTGCGGAATCGACAAGTGATTGTGAAAGTCATGTACGCGGGGCGACAGCTATTTGAAGACAAAGAAACGCGAGGGCATCGGCTCAGACCACGGCACAATTAGAGGAGGTATGTTGTCGTCGTGGACGACATTGGATGCGATGGCACGCGATGATACGCAACTGGATTGCGTATTGGAGAGAGCAGGAACACAACACGCTGAGCTGTCGATCCGCTCCAAAATGCACAAATACAATTCCGCCAATACAATGAGACCAGCGAATACATGCGATGTACGAGTGAATGGATTGATGAACGCACAAGGCCACGAAGTAAGCGTGAAAGGAGCAGGAGCAAGGATAGCAGACGAGCGCTTGAGAGCGCTTGCCGCTCGATCGGCTGACGTCATCGCAGCTGTACTCAAATCGCCCCTCCAGCTCTCTCCTGTGTCTCGCTGTGAAGTGCCTCACGCCGGTCTGCTCTTCTGTACTTACACATTCAACATCAGGCCCAAGAACATTGCTTCATTTCGCTCAATCTGTGCGTGGCTCTCACAGCGTCGCCTACTACCACGGCGGTCTGCATGATATTGCTCCGGACGACCTTGTGAGCATTCCAGTCTCGTCAAGACAAGCCCCGACTTCGATAGAAAGAGACGTCCTGTTGGGACTGCACGTGTGAGTCATGACTTACAGGAAGGAATGACACATAGGTACGTCGAAAATCGTAGATGGGCATCATCCACTATCGCACTACCACCTTCATCTTACAGCTGCGGAGCGCGCACTCATGTATCGCGTGCAATAAAAAACTTCCCTCCCCTCCCTATTCTCGTGCTCCCTCTTGCGGTTAGTGTAAGGGCGTCGGCATATGAGCCTCCCGCACCTTCAACACCCCCGGATCGCGTCTATTTGTCGGAGATGACTTGCTTTTACAATCGCCCAGCGGTGTCCAGCGATCCTGGTACTACTCGCGCCTCTCACTGTCTGTACTCGGAAAGCCAAGATGTTCGATCGCGGAAGATGCGCGCATTCAGTCGGCGGCGAGTCTTTCGTGGAAAAAGCATCTCAAGATGTCGCCAAGCTTGGGTTGCGTTGCCCTCTCACTGTTTGCATCTAGCGAAGAGGCGTCTGCTTCCGCAAATTGCATTCTCCTGACGCCATGAGCGCCGTCGTCTTCGCGCGATCCATATTCTGCAGAGATATACCCGCCGCGGCAACCTTGGCGCGTTCATCTGTCGAAAAGTGAGACAGGGACACTTACTGTCCTTTCACATTCCGTACTGTCGATGGCAAAGATCAATCGAACTCATGAGTCTTTTCACTTGAATATCACAGATATGCCACTCCCGCTGACGCTCATTTGTACCGCCCTCGCTGCTCATAACGTTAATCCTGGCCGTCAAAGTCAAGCCGCTCTTCCCCTTGGGGCTCATCACTCTGCCTTCGTGTCTCTTATGTTTGTCAATATCGGCCACTGGCTAGTCTCCCGGCCTCCGTGCTTGGCCCAATTTACATGCCGACCTATGGTATAGGCTATTCTTCCCTCCCCTTGCTTCACCACCTTAGCGGTCCGCGTCGAGTCTCATGTACCGTTAGGGCGATAGTTCGTCAAGCATTCGCGCTATAGCCCATACTGCAGATCTGCGGACAATGCTCCCGTCCCCGAAGGCGCGAGAGGGCAAATTATTCTGTATACTCTGCGCTTGGCGTGGTCGTCATTGGTTACGAGATACCATACTGCTTTGGACTCTCAGTACCGTTCATGACACCCTTCGTGTACAATCCACACAGCTCTTTCTTGTGCGATATGGCCGTCGACCAACACAATGCATGCAGAAGTTCAGCTTCGAAGAGCTGCCTCGTGAGCGGTTGCCTCCGCTGCAGAACTTAACGCTACCGGATTTCGGAATGTATGCATCAAATTGCATACATGGACACATTCTTGCTAGGGCTTGTGGGCGACCACGGAAGTAGGCAGACGAACGCAATCGACACCAGACGTTGATGCACATGATTGGTATGCACGAAATCGAGCACGGACAAGCGTTTTATTCGCTGACGTCATCGGGCGCTAAGTCACCGCGACATTCAAGTTGAGGCGGACGGCCCTGTTGAGCAGTGACTCTAAGCGTTCAGCCGGACGGGTGATCATATTTCCCTTGGGTCTATCTCCAATTACTCTAAAAGCTATACCTGACTCCCAGTAACATTTGTATGCATGGCACCAACCGGTCTTCTTGCTGCCCCACGCATTCAAGGTCGCTTTTTCCTGCGCGGACGATCCCGATATGCGAATTCCTCCAGTCGACTATCAGGGCACTCTATTTTCTCCAAGCGTCGATTTTTCCGTCAACCACACAAGCTCTATGTGGCGGCGCATCGGTGCACGCTAGAGCGCTGATACCTCCTACGCTCCCTCAGACGAGGTCCCTACCGGGCGATTCCTACCTCGCGGTGTGTCGCTCCATGGCTGTATGCCGTTCTCATCATTTCCGCAGTGCTATCTCGCGCAAACTGCTCCTTGGTTGTATTCCCTGGATTTCACGAGATCGCGTCCAGTCGTCTTAGATTCATCCCTATTGTGACCCCCAACGTTATAATGCCATAGTGCGACCTTCAGCAACGCCGTATGCGCTGGAATTCCGCTGCGCAGCCCCGCGACGGACTATCGCAACGTGCGAGCGGCGGTGGGATTGTACGGACAGTATGCTGTGTTCGTGCCCCGCGGCGAAAGACGTCTGCCGCGGATCCGCTGCCTCGCTCGTGTCACCTTGGAACCAGGGACAGCCCACGAGGCCCAGCGTCGAGTGGCATGCCCATCCGTGCACAATGCGAATATCATCTGGAGCAGTTGGAGCAGTCCTCTAGGAACACCAGCCGGGCTTTCATCTACATCTTGGGCACGGGGCACCTTTCGATGTCTTTGACAATACGAGGGACATTTCAGTGTGCTGGTCCTGTATCAGACGCCTGGTCTATCGTTTTGCGCTGTGATCTCCGCGGCGAACCACTGTGACTTGACGTCGATTCATTCCTCTCTCAGCCTGCTCTTGCCTCTCTGCGGTGCGGAAGCCCCATGCGCGTTGCAAGAGACGTCAAGCTCTTCGCTTGCCATGCTGTCTCTATTCGGTCCCCCATGCGGCAGTTCAGCGTGTCCGGGCTTCATCGCACTTCACTGCCTTCCGTACTCTCACGTCCGCTGCCTGATGTCCACTGCTCGTGTAGGAGTGCGCATTGCTCATACTGGGAGACCGGGGATGATGCGGTGATAACATCGCCCTCTTGGCACTGGGAGCGTGCACCAAAGTCCCTGAGCTTTCCCGCATCCTGACAGTGCTGTGGCTTTGCGGGAATGCGCGGCGCACATGGAATCCATGCAGGACACTCCTAATTAACCTTTCATAGCGCCTGGTTTACCTTACATATGTCAGTCGTACAGACCGTCAAGGCAATACGTTACGTATCATCCCAGTCCACGACGGCATGTGACGGTGCGACTTACGATAAAGTATACTGTCCTTCATTTAAGCTCTAGGCGCCGTGACACGTGCGGCGGTGAGCGGCTGTACTGCTGTGGTCCTATACTCCGCTTTGATGAGCCCCTGCAACAGAGGCTTCAAGTCGGTAATGACCATTCCGCGGTCGAGAACGCAGGTGCAGCGCTTGGAGCGCTCCTCCCTGCGCGACAAGATCACCAGCCCTCCACGGTCTGTGCATTACCAGCAAATCGCTTAGCAACATCAGGAGGCTGGAGCCAGACGGCTACTACCTCTCCTTACGATCGCGCAAGAAATGCTGTCTCGGATATGCACGACATCAGCGGGGACGCGCTCCTATGCCGAGACGAATCTACCACCAACATAGCCATCGTCAACGACTCCCGTGTCGGTAAGTGCCCACCGTTTTTTCCACGAGACACTGCTGAAAATGACGTGCATTATATAAATCTAATTATGCGGCTCACAGCAGCGAACATGGAAGAAGGTGTCCAGCAAATCAATATCCAATCAAGCGATGCAGCAATTAACGGGGATACCATGTACACTCTGGCATACTGTATCCGCCACGTCCTGTGCTTACAATAACCAGGGCGGCTCTGCCTTTCCCGCAGGGAATTGATATTCCCTCTTTTCCATCGGCAATAGGGTACTTCCCGATTTATATACCGTTGCCGCAACCATCACAACCATCGCAACCATCGCAACCATCGCAACCATCGGGAATGCCAGATATTCCCTTCGGGCTGACGGAAGATATAACACGTGGTGCCCAGGATACAACGTACAGTGAGGCCCCCCCACAAGATTGGTCGACGACTCCTGCTTCTAAAAATTATCCGGAGGATGACACCCATTCCGCCGACGCGATGACAGTTTCCCAGATGCAAGCTTCAGGAGTGAGTATCACCGAAACACATGCTATGACGGAGCCAACGAGGGAGAGCGATCATGACATGTAAGTCAAACCATGCAACATCTACAACCTGCGGCGCTGATAGAAATAAGGCTACCAATACTCTTGCATTCTGAACTCACTGCGGATGGTGCGTCGGGCTCAGCATCGAGCCCGGCTTCCGCGTGGGATTCCGAAGATTGGGAGGAGCTCGAATTCACATTTCCCTTCGCGGGACCGGCGCTTCCTATGGAGGTTTGGGACATGATGCTTGACTGCTTTGTCAGTGCACAACCTGGGGAGCTTCTTGAGCTCTCACTTGTTTGCCAGCACTGGTGGTCCAGGTGCAGACCCTATCTGGTGCGGAACATCGTGTTCAACAGCCGAGTTGACGTTCTTCGCGAGCATCGGACAAGACGTCGTGACTGGTCAGGGCCGCGCTGTGTGACCATCAGAGGCGCAGAGAACACGAGGTCGCTCAGCCACTTGGGCTTCGTGGGAGCTCTGTTTGGTCCCAGGTGGCCGAACGTGCGCCATGTGGTTGTCGAGCATGGAGACTGGTGGGCGGGCGACTTCCATCAGGACATCTTTCTCCATCTGCACATCTTGATGGAAAACATTGGGCATTTAGGTTTGCGTGATGTCACGATTCCATCGGGTGCTATCCTTCGTGGCCTCGTCTCTCAAGTGCATATGCGTTTCCTGGAAGATGACGAGGAATATGAAAGCCCCTCGGATCTGACGCTCGCTCTCGCACAAGTCAGGCTCCTTCCCGCCGTCTTCGGGAGGTGAGGGGGACTTCATTCGAGGGCGGAATTCATGCTAAGTCCCAATAGCTTAGGGAAGATCATATCATAGATCCCATCACACATATCACGTGCACTCTTCAAACTTTCAAACTCCACAATCTTAATCCCCCTCACCTCCCTGTGATGGCTGGCACAAAACATTGGTAAACAGCGGTGCTCGGAGCCGGACCTACTCCATATAGTATTAGATCACGGCCAAAAAGTAAAAGCATAGAACTAAATGATATGATATATGTTTCCGTCAAAATGGACATGCGGTTGCGTTGCCTAGAGTACAGAGTGGTAGCATGGGTGCGCGCGAACACTAGTGCTGCCTGCGATGTCTCTAAACAAGCCCTCCTTGCCGACTATTGATGCTATCCGGAAGAAGACGTTTGCGAAGCTGGGCCGCGACCCTTGCGAATGGCAGGCGAAGGTGGCGCGCGAGATCCTAAGGACAGAAAAGGATGTTATATGTGTTGCACCAACGGGTGCGGGAAAAACACTCACGTTCTGGATGCCGTTATTGTTCCGAGAGGATGGAATACAGATCGTAGTGACGCCACTTAATATCCTCGGAACGCAGAGTGTAGCCGAGCTGGAGTTGGTAGGTATCAAGGCTGTATCTGTGTGCGCAGAGACAGCAACACCTCAATTGTTCAAGGTATGTTGTTAAACCAATAGTATATGGCTGACGTACCTCAACGGTGTGCCAGGATATCGAAGAGTCGGGAAGTATTGCGCTATAGTTATCAATCCCGAATTGTTGATGAAGGAGGGCGGGGGCTTTGAACGTCTATGGAAGAACCAAGACTTTGCGTCTCGGATCATCAGTATTATCTGGGATGAAGCGCACTGTGTCAGTCTCTGGAGTGCGTTTCGTACGGAGTACAGGGATGCCTACCGCCTGCGTTATCTTTTGCCTCATGTGCGCTTTGTCACGACTTGGTACGGCGTCTAGCCGTTTTTCAATTTTTTCCTTTTCGCGGGCTCGAACCCGCGACCTCTGTACTACCTGCCTGATATGGACACGCCGTTATCTACTGTACGATTAGATTAGATGGGGCGGCAGCGCACGGCACAGCTCGGGCTCCGCTGACACAGCCGCTCTGACTCACCGGCCCCCGGGGCCGCGTCAGCATGCTGCGCACGGACCAGCTGCGCACGAACCAACGCGCACAGCCTGCCCTAATCTCCCCATGTATATAAACCGGCCTCTGCTGCCCTAGGGACCTCAGTTTCGACCTCTTGTCCCTAGGTCAGTAAGCTCATGTATTACTTACTTACTTACTTACCAATGCTAACTTAACTTGTCCCTAGCCTTAGGTTTGAGCGTTGCTCGCCATTGCTTCGGTAAGAATCAGTCGGACACCCCCAGCCTTCAGGTATTCCCCAGTCGCTTGACCTCAAGTCGCGACACTAGGTTGAAACTCCCCAAGCTGCCGGCGTCCTCTCGGGACTCCCACATTCACTTTCTTTTCCCACAGGTCGGGTGGTGCGCACCCCTACGATACCCTACGGTACATACAATACGTAGGTAGCCTTACATACATCGCCACCCCTAGAGGAACGAACTCTTCAACACCTGCACTTCAGTGGGCGGTGTTTGTCCTCACGGACGCGTGGACTAGGTTCCTACTGCATACTAGCCAAAAGCAGTACTGGGCCCCACGTGAACTGCGAACCTCAGGGTCTTCTCGGGCGCCGTAGCGTAAACTAGTGTAATACGGCCATTTTTAGTACGCGCGCCTCCCCTTCCTCCCCCCATCCAACGTGGCTGCCTGCCAAGGCCAAGTTCACGCATTCGACTCTCAGGACCTTATCGACGTCTACA
>NW_020169836.1:701828-705266 GCF_002117355.1 Postia placenta MAD-698-R-SB12 | reverse complement strand
CTAGGGACAAGAAATGTATTAGTTAGTAAAGGTAAGTAAAGGATACAAATGAGAGCTTACTGACCTAGGGACAAGAGGTCGAAACTGAGGTCCCTAGGGCAGCAGAGGCTGGTTTATATACATGGGAAGATTTAGGGCAGGCTGTGCACGTTGGTCCGTGTGCAGCTGGTCTGTGCGCAGCATGCCGACGCGGCCCCGGGGGCCGGTGAGTCAAAGCGGCTGTGTCAGCGGGGCCCGAGCTGTGCCGTGCACTGCCGTCCTATCTAATCTGATCGTACAGTAGATAATGATGTGTCCGTATCGGGCAGGTAGTACAGAGGTCGCGGGTTCGAGCCCGCGAAAAGGAAAAAATTAAAAAACGGCTAGGCGCCGTACCAACTCGTGACATTACCCCCCCCTCAACAGCGCATGACCTCATGCGAGGCGCCCTTGCCCATCTCCCACCCAGAGCGGCAGCGTGCTTCAGTCAGCGGCGAAGGCATTGGCTGAAAGTTGAGACCACCGAATGCAGCAGCGTTGAGGCGGCGAGGGGCGTTCGGGTTCTTCCGATGGAAGTCGGCTATAAGGGCCGGTGCATTAGCAACATTGCGCGCCGGTTCCCATGACGTATGCGAGTCGTCATAACCCTTCCACTTGACAAGGTACTGCAGCTGACGTCGGAAGATCCTCGAATCCTTGATCCGCTCAACCTCGTACTCCTCGTCGCCTTCAACCTCAATCGCAGGCGGCTCCTCCGGCTCCCGGCCCGGGATATCGCTACGTGTATACTTGCTAAGCAAGGAGACATGGAACACCGGGTGTACCGGCACCGATTTTGGCAGGACTAATTCATAATCCAGGTCTCCGAGCTTTCGCCGCACGGCATATGGTCTGAGGCGCTTGGGACTGAGCTTCTTGCTCGGCTGTTTCAGCTTAAGGTTCCGAGCGTCAAGCCAGACCTTGTCCCCCGGCGCAAAGACCGGTGCCTCCTGCACGTGCTTGTCGTAGTATACTTTCATACGCTCGGCTGACAGCTCGAGCGCTGAGCGCGTATCGTCGCGAATCTCCTTCAGGATTTTGAGCCGATCAGCGGCCGCAGGCATCGCAGACATCGGATTGATCCGCACTTGGATCTCAGGATTGTACCCTTGATGCAGGTAGAAAGGGGAGTGCCCAGTCGCGGAGTGAACTCGGTTGTTCAATGCGAACTCCGCGAGCGGCAACTGCTTCGCCCAATCATCCTGCCTGTGGCTTGTGAAAGCACGCAGGTACTGCTCGATTTCCTGATTCCAGCGCTCAGTCTGGCCGTCCGTCTGAGGGTGGAACGCTGTGGACAGCGCTGGCTCAATTCCCAGACCCTTGTACACCGCGTGGAGATATTTCGAAGCGAACTGGGGGCCTCGGTCTGATATGACCTTGGCCGGGGCCCCATGATGCTTGAACACATTGCGGATGTACAGGTCTGCCGCACCTTCTGCCGTCAGGGTCTCATGACAGGCCGAGAAGTGGACCTGCTTGGTAAAGCGGTCGGCGGTAACCAGGATCGAGTCGAATCCATCAGACTTTGGCAAGCCAACGATCATATCGGTCGTGATGATCTGTCATGGGCGCTCGGGGATCTCGTTCGGCTTCAGCGGACCCTGGGGTTTGGCTGGGAATGTCTTGGTACGGTTGCACACGTCGCAGGTGCTTACGTACTCATTGACGAACTTGGACATCCCAGGCCACCAGTAGTTCCGTGATACGAGCTCCAGGGTTTTGGCACGGCCGCCATGACCGGCGATCGGCGAGTCGTGGTGGATCTTGACGATATCCCGCCGGAGCTCTGCGTTCTTTGGGACGTACACACACCCGCGGAACAGCAAAAGCCCTTGTTCGGCATTCCACTCCTCAAAACCCCTTTGCAGCCGGGGCGGCCCGAGGTCCTGCACCTTTTCAAGTGCCTCGGCCACCTCCCGATCCTTCTCCGAACATTCCCTGATGCGCTTCAGAAGCGACTGATCGGCCGTCACCGAGGCATGACCGCGCCTGGCGGAGGCGATGCGGAAGCGCTCTGGCTTGAGAACCACCTGATCGGTGTTATCGTCCTCATCACCGATCTGATGGTCTGATCGGCGCGATAGGGCATCGGCTTTGCCGTTCGATGTTCCGGCCTTGTGTGTGATGCGGAAGTCGAAGCGGGCCAGGAACAGCGACCATCGCGCTTGACGACACGTGAGGTGCTGAGACGTGCGCCAGTACTCGAGGTTCTTGTGATCGGTCACGATCTCGAACTGATTGGGTAACCCCTCGAGATAGTGGCGCCAATCGTCCAGTGCCTCAATGATCGCGAGCATCTCCTTATCGTAGATCTCGTAGTTCCGCTGTGCCGGATCCATCGCATGGGATCTGAAGGCAATAGGGTGCCATTTGCCATCATCCTGCTTCTGCATCAACACGCCGCCGGTGGCGTACCCCGAGGCATCAACTTCAATGCGCGTTTCCCGATTAGGGTCATACAGCGCTAAGACTGGAGTCGTCGCGAAGAGCCGCTTGAGCTCATCGAAAGCATGCTGCTCTTCCTCGCCCCAATGCCAGGGGTCGTTCCCTGTGAGCCGGTCGAGTGGTCGCGAGATTTTAGCGAAGTCCTTAATGAAGCGGCGGTAGAAATTGGAGAACCCCCGGAACTTCTGGACATCCTTTTTGTTCCGGGGTACCGGCCACTCATTAATTCCTTTTAGCTTCGCGGGATCCATCGCTACCTCATCGCCACCGAACACATAGCCGACGTAGTCAACCTTGGGAACGTCCCATTCGCACTTCTCAGGCTTCAGGAACAGATCATTGTCCTGAAGGCGGCGTAGAACCTCGCGTGTGACCTTTTCATGCTCCTCCTTGTTGGTGGAGAAGATGAGTATATCATCTAGGTACACAAGGATTTTGCCGCCGACGATGAGATCGTGGAATATCTCGTTCATCATCGCCTGGAAGGTCGCGGGGGAGTTGGTGAGACCGAAGAACATCACCAAGGGCTCGTACAACCCTCGATTAGTCACAAAGGCCGCCTTCCATTCGTCACCGGCCTTGATCCGGACGTTGTTGTATCCCCATCGGACGTCGAACTTTGTGAAGAGCGTAGCGCCGCGGAGCTTATCCACCATTTCGGCGATCAACGGTAAGGGATAACGATTCTTGACCGTGATCGCGTTCAACCGGCGGTAGTCCTGTACGGGTCGAAGTGTCCCTTCCTTCTTTTTGATGAAGAAGAAGGGGGACGAGATTGGTGACTTCGACTCCCGTATGTAGCCTTTCGCTAACTGCTCCTTTAGGAATTTGTCCAATTCCTCCTGCTCGTTGTTCGACAACGGGTATACCTTCGAATGGAAGGTCGAGTAGCCGGGCACGAGTTCGATCGCATGATCGTACGGCTTCCTTTCGGGTAACCGTTCTGATGCTTCCTTGGAGAAGACATTCAGGAAC
>NW_020169836.1:684027-688088 GCF_002117355.1 Postia placenta MAD-698-R-SB12 | reverse complement strand
GATTGGGGTGTCCGATTTGGGCACGGCTGTTGCTCGCAACGGTAGAGGACAGTCTCAGGGCCGTCTGGGATGTAGACGTCGATGAGGTCCTGGGAGTCGAATGCGTGGATCTGGCCTTGGCAGGCAGCCACGATGGATGGGGGGAGGACGGAGAGGTGCGCGTACTACAAAGGCCGTGGTATACTAGCTTACACCTACGGCACCCGAGATGACACTAGGGTTCGCGATTCACGTGGGGCCCAGTACTGCTTTTGGCTAGTATGCAGCAGGAACCTAGTCCACGCGTCCGGTTAAGGACAAGCACCGCCCACTGAAGTGCAGGTGCTGAAAGGTTCGTTCCCTGAGTGTTGGCGATGTAATGTAGGCTATCTACGTATCGTATGGTATCGTAGGGGTGCGCACCACCCGACCTATGGGAAAGGAAGGTGTGAGTGTATGGGTTCCGGGAGAACGCCAGTCGCTTGGGGAGTTTCGACCTAATGTCGCGACTTGAGGTCAAGCGACAGGGAAATATCTAGAAGCGAGGGGCGTCCGACTGGTTCTCACCGAAGTGATGGTGAGCAAGGCTCAAACCTAAGGCTAGGGACAAGTGAATGTATTAGTTAGTAAGGTAAGAAAGGAGTACAAATGAGGGCTTACTGACCTAGGGACAAGAGGTCGAAACTGAGGTCCCTAGGGCAGCAGAGGCCGGCTTATATACATGGGGAGATTAGGGCAGGCTGTGCACGTTGGTCCGTGCGCAGCTGGTCTGTGCGCAGCATGCCGACGCGGCCCCGGGGGCCGGTGAGTCAGAGCGGCTGTGTCAGCGGGGCCCGAGCTGTGCCGTGCACTGCCGTCCTATCTAATCTAATCGTACAGTAGATAACGATGCGTCCATATCAGGCAGGTAGTACAGAGGTCGCGGGTTCGAGCCCGCGAAAAGGAAAAATTAAAAAACGGCTAGGCGCTGTACCAACTCGTGACAGCCATACAATCACGCGATCGAACTCGTGCCCGGCTATTCAACGTTCCATTCGAAGGTATACCCCCTGTCGAACAACGAGCAGGAGGAGCTTGACAAGTTCCTCAAGGAACAACTGGCAAAAGGCTACATACGGGAGTCGAAGTCGCCCATCTTGTCCCCTTTCTTCTTCATCAAAAAGAAAGAGGGGACACTTCGACCCGTGCAGGACTACCGCCGGTTAAACACAATCACCGTCAAAAACCGCTATCCGCTGCCGCTGATCGCCGAGATGGTAGATAAACTGCGTGGCGCCACGCTCTTCACCAAGTTTGATGTTAGATGGGGCTATAACAATGTCCGGATCAAAGCCGGTGACGAATGGAAAGCCACCTTCGTAACTAACCGGGGGCTGTACGAACCCTTGGTGATGTTCTTCGGCCTCACCAATTCCCCTGCGACCTTCCAGGCCATGATGAATGAGATCTTCCATGATCTTATCGTCGGCAGCAAGATCCTTGTGTACCTGGACGATATACTCATCTTCTCCACCAACAAGGAGGAGCACGAGAAGGTCACACGTGAGGTTCTGCGACGCCTTCAGGATAATGATCTATTCCTGAAGCCTGAGAAGTGCGAATGGGACGTCCCCAAGGTCGATTACGTTGGCTATGTGTTCGGTGGCGATGAGGTAGCGATGGATCCTGCGAAGCTAAAAGGAATCAATGAGTGGCCGGTACCCTGGAACAAAAAGGACGTTCAGAAGTTCCGGGGGTTCTCCAATTTCTACCGCCGCTTCATTAAGGACTTCGCTAAGATCTCGCGGCCACTCGACCGACTCACAGGGAATGACCCATGGCATTGGGGCGACGAGGAACAGCATGCCTTTGACAAGCTCAAGCAGCTCTTCGCAATGACTCTGGTCCTAGCGCTGTACGATCCTAACCGAGAAACGCGCATTGAGGTTGACGCCTCAGGCTACGCCACTGGCGGCGTGTTGATGCAGAAGCAGGATGACGGCAAATGGCACCCTATCGCCTTCAGATCTCACGCTATGGACCCTGCCCAGCGTAACTACGAGATCTACGATAAGGAGATGCTCGCGATCATTGAGGCACTAGACGATTGGCGCCACTATCTTGAGGGGTTACCCAATCAGTTCGAGATTGTAACTGATCATAAGAACCTCGAGTACTGGCGTACATCCCAGCATCTCACGCGTCGTCAAGTGCGGTGGTCGCTGTTCCTGGCTCGCTTTGACTTCCGCATCACGCACAAGGCCGGGACGTCCAATGGAAAGGCTGAGGCCCTGTCGCGTCGATCAGACCATCAGATCGGCGATGAGGACGATAACACCGATCAGGTGGTTCTCAAGCCAGAGCGCTTCCGCATCGCCTCTGCCAGGCGTGGTCACGCCTCGGTGACAGCCAATCAGTCGCTTCTGAAGTGCATGAGGGAATGTTCGGAGAAGGATCGGGAGGTGGCCGAGGCCCTTGAAAAGGTACAGGACCTCGGGCTGCCCTGGCTGCAAAGGGGTTTTGAGGAGTGGAATGCTGAACAAGGGCTTCTGCTGTTCCGTGGGTGCGTGTACGTCCCAAAGAACGCGGAGCTCCGGAGGGATATAGTCAAGATCCACCACGACTCACCGATCGCCGGTCATGGTGGTCGTGCCAAAACCCTTGAGCTCGTATCGCGGAACTACTGGTGGCCTGGGATGTCTAAATTCGTTAATGAGTACGTAAGCACCTGCGACGTGTGCAACCGTACCAAGACATTCCCAGCCAAACCCCAGGGCCCGCTGAAGCCGAATGAGATCCCCGAGCGCCCGTGGCAGATCATCACGACCGATATGATCGTCGGCTTGCCGAAGTCTGATGGATTCGACTCGATCCTGGTCACCGCCGACCGCTTTACCAAGCAGGTCCACTTCTCGGCCTGTCATGAGACTCTGACGGCAGAAGGTGCGGCAGACCTGTACATCCGCGACGTGTTCAAGCATCATGGGGCCCCGGCCAAGGTCATATCAGACCGAGGTCCCCAATTCACTTCGAAATATCTCCACGCAGTGTACAAGGGTCTGGGAATCGAGCCGGCGCTGTCCACCGCGTTCCACCCTCAGACGGACAGCCAGACTGAGCGCTGGAATCAGGAGATCGAACAGTACCTGCGTGCGTTCACAAGCCACAGGCAGGATGATTGGGCAAAGCAGTTGCCGCTCGCAGAATTCGCACTGAACAACTGAGTTCACTCCGCGACTGGGCACTCCCCTTTCTTCCTGCATCAAGGGTACAATCCTGAGATCCAAGTGCGGATCAATCCGATGTCTGCAATGCCTGCGGCCGCTGATCGGCTCAAGATCCTGAAGGAGATTCGCGACGATACGCGCTCTGCGCTCGAGCTGTCGGCCGAGCGCATGAAGGTGTACTACGACAAGCACGTGCAGGAGGCACCGGTCTTCGCGCCGGGGGACAAGGTCTGGCTTGACGCCCGGAACCTTAAGCTGAAACAGCCGAGCAAGAAGCTCAGTCCCAAGCGCCTCGGACCTTATGCCGTGCGGCGAAAGCTCGGAGACTTGGATTACGAATTAGTCCTGCCGAAATCGGTGCCGGTGCACCCGGTGTTCCATGTCTCCTTGCTTAGCAAGTACACGCGTAGCGATATCCCGGGCCGGGAGCTGGAGGAACCGCCTGCAATCGAGGTTGAGGGCGACGAGGAGTACGAGGTTGAGCGGATCAAGGACTCGAGGATCTTCCAGCGTCAGCTGCAGTACCTCGTCAAGTGGAAGGGTTATGACGACTCGCGTACGTCATGGGAACCGGCGCGCAACGTTGCCAATGCGCCGGCCCTCATAGCCGACTTCCACCGGAAGAATCCGAACGCCCCTCGCCGCCTCAATGCCGCTGTCTTTGGTGGTCTCAACTTTCAGCCAATGCCTTCGCCGCTAACTGAAGCGCACTGCCGCTCCGGGTGGGAGATGGGCAAGGGCGCCTCGCATGAGGTCATGCGCTGTTGAGGGGGGGGTAATGGTCACGACTTGGCACGGTGCCTAGCCGTTTTTAATTTTTCCTTTTCGTCTAGGCTCGAACCCGTCGACCTCTGTACTACTTGCCTTCATACGGAC
>NW_020169836.1:676581-683911 GCF_002117355.1 Postia placenta MAD-698-R-SB12 | reverse complement strand
GACGACTCGCGTACGTCATGGGAACCGGCGCGCAACGTTGCCAATGCGCCGGCCCTCATAGCCGACTTCCACCGGAAGAATCCGAACGCCCCTCGCCGCCTCAATGCCGCTGTCTTTGGTGGTCTCAACTTTCAGCCAATGCCTTCGCCGCTAACTGAAGCGCACTGCCGCTCCGGGTGGGAGATGGGCAAGGGCGCCTCGCATGAGGTCATGCGCTGTTGAGGGGGGGGTAATGTCACGACTTGGCACGGTGCCTAGCCGTTTTTAATTTTTCCTTTTCGCAGGCTCGAACCCGCGACCTCTGTACTACTTGCCTCATACGGACACATCATATCTACTGTACGATTAGATTAGATAGGACGGCAGTGCACGGCACAGCTCGGGCTCCGCTGACACAGCCGCTCTGACTCACCGGCCCCCGGGGCCGCGTCGGCATGCTGTGCACGGACCAGCCGCGCACGGACCAGCGCGCACAGCCTGCCCTTATCTACCCCTGTATATAAGCCGGCCTCTGCTGCCCTAGGGACCTCAGTTTTGACCTCTTGTCCCTAGGTCAGTAAGCGTTCATGTATCTGCTTACTTACTTATACTAACTAAAATATTACTTGTCCCTAGCCTTAGGTTTGAGCATTGCTCACCATCGCTTCGGTGAGATCTAGTCGAACGCCCCCAGCTCTTTAGGTTTTCCCTGTCGCTTGACCTCAAGTCGCGACATGTACCTTTTCAAGGGCCTCGGTCACCTCCCGATCCTTCTCCGAACATTCCCTCATGCACTTCAGAAGCGACTGATCGGCTGTCACCGAGGCGTGACCACGCCTGGCAGAGGCGATGCGGAAGCGCTCTGGCTTGAGAACCACCTGATCAGTGTTATCGTCCTCATCGCCGATCTGATGGTCTGATCGACGCAACAGGGCCTCAGCCTTTCCATTGGACGTCCCGGCCTTGTGCGTGATGCGGAAGTCAAAGCGAGCCAGGAACAGCAACCATCGTGCTTGACACCGCGTGAGATGCTGTGACGTGCGCCAGTACTCGAGGTTTTTGTGATTGGTTACAATCTCGAACTGATTGGGTAACCCCTCGAGATAGTGGCGCCAATCGTCTAGTGCCTCAATGATCGCGAGCATCTCCTTATCGTAGATCTCGTAGTTACGCTGGGCAGGGTCCATAGCGTGAGATCTGAAGGCGATAGGGTGCCATTTGCCGTCATCCTGCTTCTGCATCAACACGCCGCCAGTGGCGTAGCCTGAGGCGTCAACCTCAATGCGTGTTTCTCGGTTAGGATCGTACAGCGCTAGGACCAGAGTCATTGCGAAGAGCTGCTTGAGCTTGTCAAAGGCATGCTGTTCCTCGTCGCCCCAATGCCATGGGTCATTCCCTGTGAGTCGGTCGAGTGGCCGCGAGATCTTAGCGAAGTCCTTGATGAAGCGGCGGTAGAAATTGGAGAACCCCCGGAACTTCTCAACATCTTTCTTGTTCTGGGGTACCGGCCACTCATTGATTCCTTTCAGCTTCGCGGGATCCATCACCACCTCATTGCCACCGAACACATAGCCGACGTAGTCGACCTTGGGAACGTCCCACTCGCATTTCGCAGGCTTCAGAAATAGATCATTATCCTGAAGGCGGCGCAGAACCTCGCGTGTGACCTTCTCATGCTCCTCTTTGTTGGTGGAGAAGATGAGTATGTCGTCCAGGTATACGAGGATCTTGCCACCAACAATGAGATCGTGGAATATCTCGTTCATCATTGCCTGGAAGGTCGCAGAGGAATTGGTGAGACCGAAGAACATCACCAAGGGCTCGTACAATCCTCGGTTAGTCACGAAGGCTGCCTTTCATTCGTCACCGGCCTTGATCCGGACGTTATTGTATCCCCATCGGACGTCGAACTTTGTGAAGAGCGTAGCGCCGCGGAGCTTATCCACCATCTCGGCGATCAACGGCAAGGGATAACGGTTTTTGACCGTGATCGCGTTCAATCGGCGGTAGTCCTGTACGGGTCGAAGCGTCCCTTCCTTCTTTTTGATGAAGAAGAAGGGGGATGAGATTGGCGACTTCGACTCCCGTATGTAGCCCTTCACTAGTTGCTCTTTTAGGAACTTGTCTAGTTCCTCCTGCTCGTTGTTCGACAAGGGGTACACCTTAGAGTGGAAGGTCGAGTAGCCGGGTACGAGTTCGATCGCGTGATCGTAAGGCTTCCTTTCGGGTAGCCGTTCTGATGCTTCCTTGGAGAGGACATTCAGGAACTCGTGGTACTGCTTGGGCACCGACTCCTCGGCGGTCGTAACGACCTTCTTTTTGATCTCTTCCTCAGCAAACAGCTGGGAGTATGTGTGCCCGGCGGCAACGAACAGCTGAGGAGCGCCCGGAAGCGTAATACCTTGCTCCCAGGCCTCGATCAAATCCGCTTCGTCCCGCTCTACCTCCACCGGATCATCTTCGGGTTCGAAGTCCGGGAGCACCTTGCTCCGGCAGGCACCTATGACCGACCGTTTGGATTTCGGCGAACACCTGCGCGCTGTGGGCCTGACCCCCGTATCACGTGCAGTCGTTGCTTGCTCCATTCGGCCAGTCTTCCTGGCACTACACGTTTCAGGGCATCGTGACAACTTCAGGGAGCCTGACTCCCAATCGATTTCAGGGTTGTGCTCTCGCAGCCAATCCAACCCGACGATCACATCTTCCGGACCTATGTCCGTGACCGTGAACACCGTCTTCTCGACGTGTTCTCCTATCTGCATCTGTAGTACGGCTACCTCCGAGATGCTTCCATCTTTATTGAGCGTTCCATCGATATTGTAAAGCGGAATTGGCTCTTTCAATTTCCGCGTTCGTACTCGATTCTCCGTAATGAAACGCTTGTTGATGAACTTCGTAGTGGCTCCGCTGTCCACCATTGCGACTATATCCTTGTGCCGTCTTTCTCCTTTGAGGCGCACCGGGATGTGGAAATGCTGGGACCCATGGTCCAACTCATACACATTAGCGGTCGCCAATACATTGTACACATTGTTATTACGCAGCCCGACGCGTGCGGCATGAACCGCGGACCAGATTAAAAACCCTCCTCTTTCATCGCCCGATAGTGTTCGAGCTCCTTGCGCATCGACTTCACCTGTGCCATTAAGTCCGCCAGCTCTGATTGCTCGGATTTCGCTGAAGCGGCACTTATACTTGCCGAGGGTGTTGTCGTGACGGGGGCGCTTGTCGCAGCCTGGGTGGAGCCCGAGGCAACCGTAGCCCGCGCGTCGGCGCGTTTTGTGTAAGGCTTGTCCTTACAGTTGGGGCACTCGAAACGTCGGTACCCTTGCTTCCCACAGCCGAAGCATGTGCTGGGGAAGTTGCCTTTTCCGATGGCCGCATTGATGCTGGCTGAAGCTGCGTGTGTCAAGGGTGCACCACCACGTGCCCCTCCGCGCCCTCGACCCCGGGCCGAGAAGAAGTTGTTCAACTCGGGCCGACGGGCCCGGCTGATGTCGAGGATCTGCTCGACCTCAGTGGCTCGCTTTTCAGCGGCTTGCCACGTGGCGAAGGTCTCGAGCTCGATCTTGCGATATACGCGGGAGGGGATGCCGCTCAGGTACTTGTCGCGTAGTTCCAGGTCCCCATACCCGGAACGGTCCGCCGGACCCTTGAACAGCGCGGAGAACTCCGCCGCAGTGCGTTTTTCACGGACCGACTTGTCCGCGCAGAGCTTCGCCAGCTCTACTTGTGCTGCCGCCTCGTCGTCGAGATTTCCGAAGCGGGCCCTGAAGGCAGCGGCAAAGGCCGCTTCGTTTGCGAACGGGGTCATGGCCCCTTGCACACCCACTTGCACCGACGCGAGCTGGGCAAAGTAGGGAGTGGCCCAGGCGCAGGCATCTCCATTGAGCAGGCTGAGTGCGACCTGTACCTTAAGCTCGATGGTGGTCAACGACGTGTTGACCAACCAGTAGATGCGTAATTGCGACAGGAACCAGTTGCATTCGATGACTGTTTTGCCATCGTATCGGAGAGGGAGGAGAAGTTTCAAAGTCTCCTTGTTGGGGGCGGCTGCAGGGGACGACATTATCGGCGTCGGGGGGGACGGAGGACGCTGCGGGGGCGGAGGCGGCTGTGGTGGCCCTCCGCTGGTCGAACTTCGAGAGGAGCGAGTGCTCGAGCGGCCTCTCGGCAGAGTCGGCGGTGAAGGCGCCGAAGGCGCCGAAGGAAGTTCGGCGGGGGGGTCACGTACGTCAGGGACTGCTGACGCGGGGGCGAGCGCTGTTGGCGAGGCGGACCCAGTAGAATCCTCGGACTCGGACTCCGAGATTCCTTTTTCACCTGCACCCTCCTCAGGCTCTGGCTCTGGCGCAGGGTCTGGAGGGAGATCTCCTCGAGCTTGACTGGGCTCGGCGACAGTTTGGGGAAGGCGGGAGGTAGGGGAGACAGGGCGAGAGTGCCGCGAGGCAGATCGAGATGCGAGGGTGCTGCGGGGTCCGAGCGGGTGTTGCGCTCGTCGGATCGCTTTGTAGCGAGGGTAATCCTCCTCGATTGATCGGGGTGTCCGGTTTGGGCACGGCTGCTGCTCGCAACGATAGAGGACAGTCTCAGGGCCGTCTGAGATGTAGACGTCGATGAGGTCCTGGGAGTCGAATGCGTGGATCTGGCCTTGGCAGGCAGCCACGTTGGATGGGGGGAGGACGGGGAGGTGCGCGTACTAAAAAGACCGTACTACACTAGCTTACACTACGGCGCCCGAGAAGACCCTGAGGTTCGCAGTTCACGTGGGGCCCAGTACTGCTTTTGACTATTATGCAGCAGGAACCTAGTCCACGCATCCGTGAGGACAAACACCACCCACTGAAGTGCAGGTGTTGAAGAGTTTGTTCCTCGAGGGGTGGCGATGTACGTAGGGCTATCTACGTATCGTATGTACCGTAGAGTATCGTAGGGGTGCGCACCACCCGACCTGTGGGAAAGGAAAGTGAATGTAGGGAGTCCCAAGGGGACGCCGGCAGCTTGGGGAGTTTCGACCTAGTGTCGCGACTTGAGGTCAAGCGACTGGGGAATACCTGAAGGCTGGGGGTGTCCGACTGATTCTTACCGAAGCGATGGCGAGCAACGCTCAAACCTAAGGCTAGGGACAAGTTAAGTTAGCATTGGTAAGTAAGTAAGTAATACATGAGCTTACTGACCTAGGGACAAGAGGTCGAAACTGAGGTCCCTAGGGCAGCAGAGGCCGGCTTATATACAGGGGTAGATAAGGGCAGGCTGTGTGCGCTGGTCCGTGCGCGGTGATAGGCGCCAAGCCCCTCTGGGCCCCGATTCACCTCTTTTCGGCAGTCGCATCCCGCCCGGCACTTCAACTCAGTCTCCCAACGCTTCGATTTCGCCTTCGACGCTCTTCGACACCTTCGATGGTGCGCGACGCTTACTCGAAGCTCGGCACGGTCTTCCCGATGCCTCGTGCGTAGATCTTGGAACATCTTCCGCATTCGGCGAACAATAGGGCCACTTGACGCCGCTCAGCCAAGCGCGCGCTTCGCTCCAAGCCACACCGAAGTAGCCGGTCTTTCCCGATTAGGTATCGAACCTCGCGGCATGCCTTCACGACGGCTACCGGTCCGAAGTGGCCATATGTTGCTCTTCATCTCCGCGTTCGGCATGACGTCACTCTACCGATGAACTTGGTATGTGCCTCTCGGTGAGGCAGCTTCTTGAGGAACAATGCAAAGCCCCTTGTACCAGTGTGCCACTCTCGAATAGTCGTAGCGTCCTGTGTAGTATAAAATCTGTCGTACTTCTCTCCAAAAATACAAGATCCGTTCCCCCCCTCGAGTTCAGAGCTCATAAGTCGAGTTCGCCCCGCGTCTAAGCTTTCAACTGCGTCACTTCGTCCCTCGCTGCGTAACTTCGAAACCTCGTCCACCGCGTTTACTCGTCGATACAGTTTCGACGAACCCTTCGACTTCGACGATTGTCGAGGAAACTGCGAACCGCGTCCTAGCTAAGTCCCCCCCCTTCGAGTCGTGTCCCTTCTCTCTACGATACATCGAAGAGCTCTGCCGAGCTTCGATCGTCGCTAACTTTCCACAGCCTCCGAGTAGCTTCGACAACGTGTCGAAGCCACCTCGTACCTTCCCTAGTGTTCGTAGCCTTTTCCGAAGGCGTTTCTCGTGTTCACTCGAACCGCGGGACACCTTGCTGCTAACTCCCCTCTCATTAGACTATAATCCGTCTCTCTAGTCCCTTTAGGTCGCACCCAGGTTAGGGGTTAGGGTTTCGTAGGTCGTATCACCGTATCATGCGCAGTCGCTGCTTGCTCCATCCGGCCAGTCCTCCTGGCACTGCACGTTTCGGGGCATCGCGACAATTTGAGGGAGCCTTTCTCCCAATCTATTTCAGGGTTGTGCTCACGCAGCCAATCCAACCCAACGATTACATCTTCCGGACCGATGTCCGTGACCGTGAACACCATCTTTTCGACATGTTCTCCTATCTGCATCTGTAGCACTGCTACCTCTGAGATGCTTCCGTCCTTGTTCAGGGTGCCGTCAATATTGTACAGCGGAATCGGTTCCTTCAACTTCCGTGTCTGCACCTTATTTTCTATAATGAATTGCTTGTTGATAAACTTCGTGGTGGCTCCGCTGTCCACCATAGCGATTATGTCTTTGTGCCGTCTTTTCCCTTGGAGTTGAACTGGGATGTGAAAATGTTGGGACCCCTGGTCCAATTCGTACACCATCGCAGTAGACAATACATTATACTTGTTACAAGATGATACTCGCGGCCCGACGCGTATGGCACGAAGCGCGGACCGAATTAAAAACCCTCCTCCTTCATCGCCCGATAGTGCTCGAGCTCCTTGCGCATCGACTTCACCTGTGCCATTAAGTCCGCCAGCTCCGATTGCTCGGATTTCGCTGAAGCGGCACTTATACTTGCCGAGGGTGTTGTCGTAACGGGGGTGCTTGTCACGAGTTGGCACGGCGCCTAGCCGTTTTTTAATTTTTCCTTTTCGCGGGCTCGAACCCGCGACCTCTGTACTACCTGCCTGATATGGACGCGTCACTATCTACTGTACGATTAGATTAGATGGGGCGGCAGCGCACGGCACAGCTCGGGCCCCGCTGACACAGCCGCTCTGACTCACCGGCCCCCGGGGCCGCGTCGGCATGCTGCGCACAGACCAGCTGCGCACGGACCAACGTGCACAGCCTGCCCTAATCTCCCCATGTATATAAGCCGGCCTCTGCTGCCCTAGGGACCTCAGTTTCGACCTCTTGTCCCTAGGTCAGTAAGCCCTCAGTTGTATTCTCTCTTACCCTACTAACTAATACATTTACTTGTCCCTAGCCTTAGGTTT
>NW_020169836.1:670080-675353 GCF_002117355.1 Postia placenta MAD-698-R-SB12 | reverse complement strand
TCCGTCCGCGGGCAGTCCTTCGTCCCCCTCGTCGCCGATAATGTCGTCCCCCGCAGCCGCCCTCGACAAGGAGACATTGAAACTCCTCCTCCCTCTCCGATACGATGGCAAAACCGTCATCGACTGCGACAGGTTCTTGTCGCAGCTACGCATCTACTGGATGGTCAACACGTCGTTGACCACCATCGAGCTCAAAGTCCAGGTTGCACTAAGCCTGCTCGACGGTGATGCCCGCGCCTGGGCCACCCCCTACTTCGCCCAGCTCGTATCAGTGCAGATAGGGGTGCAAGGGGCTACAACCCCGTTCGCAAACGAAGCGGCCTTTGCCGCCGCCTTCAAGGCCCGCTTTGGAAATCTCGACGACGAAGCGGCAGCACAAGTAGAGCTGGCGAAGCTCTGCGCGGACAAGTCGGTCCGCGAAAAACGCACCGCTGCGGAGTTCTCCGCGCTGTTCAAGGGTCCGGCGGATCGCTCTGGGTATGGGGACCTGGAGCTACGCGACAAGTACCTGAGCGGCATTCCCTCCCGCGTGTACCGGAAGATCGAGCTCGAGACCTTCACCACGTGGCAAGACGCTGACAAGCGCGCCACTGAGGTCGAGCAGATCCTCGACATCAGCCGGGCCCGTCGGCCCGAGCTAAATAACTTCTTCTCGGCCCGAGGTCGGGGACGCGGTGGGGCACGTGGTGATGCACCCTCGACGCACGCAGCTTCGGCCAGCATCAATGCGGCCGTCGGAAAAGGCAACTTCCCCGGCACATGCTTCGGCTGTGGGAAGCAAGGGTACCGACGTTTCGAGTGCCCTAATTGTAAGGACAAGCCTTACACAAAACGCGCCGACGCGCGGGCTACGGTTGCCTCGGGTTCCACCCAGGCGGCGACAAGCGCCCCCGTCGCTTCATCCTCGGCGAGTATAAGCGCCGCTTCAGCGAAATCGGAAAGTTCCGAGCTGGCGGACTTAATAGCACAGATGAAGTCGATGCGCGAGGAGTTGGAGCACTATCGAGCGCTCAAAGAAGAGTCTTTTTGATCCGGTCCGCGCTTCGTGCCGCACGCGTCGGACCTCGTAATAACAATTTGTACAATGTATTGGCGACCGCGAATGTTTACGAGTTGGACCACGGGTCCCAGCACTTCCACATCCCAGTACGCCTCAAAGGAGAAAGACGGCACAAAGATATAGTTGCAATGGTGGACAGCGGAGCCACCACGAAGTTCATCAACAAGCGTTTCATCACAAAGAATCGAGTACGAACGCGGAAATTGAAAGAGCCAATCCCGCTTTACAATATCGATGGAACGCTCAATAAAGACGGAAGCATCTCGGAGGTAGCCGTACTGCAGATGCAGATAGGAGAACACGTCGAGAAGACGGTGTTTACGGTCACGGACATAGGTCCAGAGGATGTGATCGTCGGGTTGGATTGGCTGCGAGAGCACAACCCTGAAATTGACTGGGAGTCAGGCTCCCTAAAATTATCACGATGCCCTGAGACGTGCAGTGCCAGGAAGACTAGCCGAATGGAGCAAGCAGCGACTGCGCGTGATACGGGGGACCGGCCCACGGCGCGCAGGCGTTCACCGAAGTCCAAACGATCGGTTATAGGGGCCTGCCGGAGTAAGGTGCTCCCAGACTTCGAACCCGAAGAAGATCTGGTGGAGGTAGAGTGGGACGAAGCCGATTTGATCGAAGCCTGGGAGCAAGGTGTCACGCTTCCTGGCGCTCCTCAGCTGTTCGTCGCAGCAGGACATACGTACTCCCAGCTGTTTGCTGAGGAGGAGATCAAAAAGAAGGTCGTTAAGACCGCCGAGGAGTCGGTGCCCAAGCAGTACCACGAGTTCCTGAATGTCTTCTCCAAGGAAGCATCAGAACGGTTACCTGAAAGGAAGCCGTATGATCACGCAATCGAGCTCGTGCCCGGCTACTCCACGTTCCACTCGAAAGTGTACCCCCTGTCGAACAACGAGCAGGAGGAGCTTGACAAGTTCCTCAAGGAGCAACTAGCGAAGGGCTACATACGGGAATCGAAGTCGCCTATCTCGTCCCCCTTCTTCTTCATCAAAAAGAAGGAAGGGACGCTTCGACCCGTGCAGGACTACCGCCGATTGAACGCGATCACGGTCAAAAATCGTTATCCCTTGCCGTTGATCGCCGAGATGGTGGATAAGCTCCGCGGTGCTACGCTCTTTACGAAGTTCGATGTCCGATGGGGATATAACAACGTCCGTGTCACGAGTTGGTACGGCGCCTAGCCGTTTTTTAATTTTTTCCTTTTCGCGGGCTCGAACCCGCGACCTCTGTACTACCTGCCTGATATGGACACGTCGTTATCTACTGTACGATTAGATTAGATAGGACGGCAGTGCACGGCACAGCTCGGGCTCCGCTGACGCAGCTGCTCTGACTCACCGGCCCCCGGGGCTGCGTCGGCATGCTGCGCACAGACCAGCTGCGCACGGACCAACGCGCACAGCCTGCCCTAAATCTTCCCATGTATATAAACCAGCCTCTGCTGCCCTAGGGACCTCAGTTTCGACCTCTTGTCCCTAGGTCAGTAAGCTCTCCTGTACTTACTTCTTTTACTTACTAACTAATACATTCTTGTCCCTAGCCTTAGGTTTGAGCTTCGCTCACCATCGCTTCGGTGAGAACCAGTCGGACGCCCCTTGCTTTTAGGTATTCCCCTGTCGCTTGACCTCAAGTCGCGACAGTCCGGATCAAAGCCGGTGACGAGTGGAAGGCGGCCTTTGTGACCAACCGGGGACTGTACGAACCTCTGGTGATGTTCTTTGGCCTCACTAATTCCCCCGCGACCTTCCAGGCCATGATGAACGAGATCTTCCACGATCTCATCGTGGGTGGCAAGATCCTCGTATACCTGGATGACATACTCATCTTCTCTACCAATAAGGAAGAGCATGAGGGGGTCACACGCGAGGTTCTTCGCCGCCTTCAGGACAACGATCTATTCCTGAAGCCTGAGAAGTGCGAATGGGACGTTCCCAAGGTCGACTATGTCGGCTATGTGTTCGGTGGCGATGAGGTAGCGATGGATCCCGCGAAGCTTAAAGGAATTAATGAGTGGCCGGTACCCCGGAACAAAAAAGACGTACAGAAGTTCCGGGGGTTCTCCAACTTCTACCGCCGCTTTATTAAGGACTTCGCTAAGATCTCGCGACCACTCGACCGACTCACAGGGAACGACCCATGGCATTGGGGCGAGGAAGAGCAGCACGCTTTCGATGAGCTCAAGCGGCTCTTCGCGACGAGTCCAGTCTTGGCGCTGTACGACCCTGATCGGGAAACGCGCATTGAGGTTGACGCCTCGGGTTACGCCACTGGCGGCGTGTTGATGCAGAAGCAGGATGACGGCAAATGGCATCCCATCGCCTTCAGATCCCATGCGATGGATCCGGCACAGCGGAACTACGAGATCTATGATAAGGAGATGCTCGCGATCATTGAGGCGCTAGATGATTGGCGCCACTATCTCGAGGGGTTACCCAATCAGTTCGAGATCGTGACCGATCATAAGAACCTCGAATACTGGCGTACATCCCAGCATCTCACGCGCCGTCAAGCGCGATGGTCGCTGTTCCTGGCTCGCTTCGACTTCCGCATCACGCACAAGGCCGGGACGTCCAATGGAAAGGCTGATGCCCTGTCGCGTCGATCAGACCACCAGATCGGCGATGAGGACGATAACACCGATCAGGTGGTTCTCAAGCCAGAGCGTTTCCGCATCGCCTCCGCTAGGCGCGGTCATGCCTCGGTGACGGCCGATCAGTCGCTTCTGAAACGCATCAGGGAATGTTCGGAGAAGGATCGGGAGGTGGCCGAGGCCCTTGAAAAGGTACAGGACCTCGGGCCGCCCCGGCTGCAAAGGGGTTTTGAGGAGTGGAATGCCGAACAAGGGCTTCTGTTGTTCCGCGGGTGCGTGTACGTCCCAAAGAACGCGGAGCTCCGGCGGGATATCGTTAAGATCCACCACGATTCGCCGATCGCCGGTCATGGTGGTCGTGCCAAAACCTTGGAGCTCGTGTCGCGGAATTACTGGTGGCCTGGGATGTCCAAATTCGTCAATGAGTACGTAAGCACCTGTGATGTGTGCAACCGTACCAAAACATTCCCAGCCAAGCCCCAGGGTCCGCTGAAGCCGAACGAGATCCCCGAGCGCCCGTGGCAGATCATCACCACGGATATGATCGTTGGCTTGCCGAAGTCTGATGGTTTCGACTCGATCCTGGTTACCGCCGACCGCTTCACCAAGCAGGTCCACTTCTCGGCCTGTCATGAGACCCTGACGGCAGAAGGTGCGGCAGACCTGTACATCCGCGATGTGTTCAAGCATCATGGGGCCCCGGCCAAGGTCATATCAGACCGAGGTCCCCAGTTCGCTTCGAAGTATCTTCATGCGGTGTACAAGGGACTAGGGATCGAGCCGGCGCTGTCCACAGCGTTCCACCCTCAGACGGACGGCCAGACTGAGCGCTGGAATCAGGAGATCGAGCAGTACCTGCGTGCCTTCACAAGCCACAGGCAGAATGATTGGGCGAAGCAGTTGCCGCTCGCGGAATTCGCACTGAACAACCGCGTTCACTCCGCGACCGGGCATTCCCCTTTCTTTCTGCATCAAGGGTACCACCCTGAGATCCAGGTTCGGATCAATCCGATGTCTGCAATGCCTGCGGCCGCTGATCGGCTCAAGATCCTAAAGGAGATTCGCGACGATACGCGCTCTGCGCTCGAGCTGTCGGCCGAGCGCATGAAGGTGTACTATGACAAGCACGTGCAGGAGGCACCGGTCTTCGCGCCGGGGGACAAGGTCTGGCTTGACGCTCGGAACCTTAAGCTGAAACAACCGAGCAAGAAGCTCAGTCCCAAGCGCCTCGGACCATATGCCGTGCGGCGAAAGCTCGGAGATCTGGATTACGAATTAATCCTGCCGAAGTCGGTGCCGGTACACCCAGTGTTCCATGTCTCCCTGCTTAGCAAGTACACGCGTAGCAATATCCCGGGCCGAGAGCCGGAGGAGCCGCCTGCGATCGAGGTTGAGGGCGACGAGGAATACGAGGTTGAACGGATCAAAGATTCGAGGATCTTCCGGCGTCAGCTGCAGTACCTCGTCAAGTGGAAGGGTTATGACGACTCGCATACGTCATGGGAACCGGCACGCAACGTTGCCAATGCGCCGGCCCTCATAGCCGACTTCCACCGGAAGAATCCGAACGCCCCTCGTCGACTCAACGCTGCTACATTTGGTGGTCTCAAC
>NW_020169836.1:661501-667119 GCF_002117355.1 Postia placenta MAD-698-R-SB12 | reverse complement strand
TATGAGGCAAGTAGTACAGAGGTCGCGGGTTCGAGCCTGCGAAAAGGAAAAAATTAAAAAACGGCTAGGCACCGTGCCAAGTCGTGACATTACCCCCCCCTCAACAGCGCATGACCTCATGCGAGGCGCCCTTGCCCATCTCCCACCCGGAGCGGCAGTGCGCTTCAGTTAGCGGCGAAGGCATTGGCTGAAAGTTGAGACCACCAAAGACAGCGGCATTGAGGCGGCGAGGGGCGTTCGGATTCTTCCGGTGGAAGTCGGCTATGAGGGCCGGCGCATTGGCAACGTTGCGCGCCGGTTCCCATGACGTACGCGAGTCGTCATAACCCTTCCACTTGACGAGGTACTGCAGCTGACGCTGGAAGATCCTCGAGTCCTTGATCCGCTCAACCTCGTACTCCTCGTCGCCCTCAACCTCGATTGCAGGCGGTTCCTCCAGCTCCCGGCCCGGGATATCGCTACGCGTGTACTTGCTAAGCAAGGAGACATGGAACACCGGGTGCACCGGCACCGACTTCGGCAGGATTAATTCGTAATCCAGGTCTCCGAGCTTTCGCCGCACGGTATATGGTCCGAGGCGCTTGGGACTGAGCTTCTTGCTCGGCTGTTTCAGCTTAAGGTTCCGGGCGTCAAGCCAGACCTTGTCCCCCGGCGCGAAGACCGGTGCCTCCTGCACGTGCTTGTCGTAGTACACCTTCATGCGCTCGGCCGACAGCTCGAGCGCAGAGCGCGTATCGTCGCGAATCTCCTTCAGGATCTTGAGCCGATCAGCGGCCGCAGGCATTGCAGACATCGGATTGATCCGCACTTGGATCTCAGGATTGTACCCTTGATGCAGGTAGAAAGGGGAGTGCCCAGTCGCGGAGTGAACTCGGTTGTTCAGTGCGAATTCCGCGAGCGGCAACTGCTTCGCCCAATCATTCTGCCTGTGGCTTGTGAAGGCACGCAGGTACTGCTCGATCTCCTGATTCCAGCGCTCAGTCTGGCCATCTGTCTGGGGGTGGAACGCTGTGGACAGCGCCGGCTCGATCCCAAGTCCCTTGTACACCGCATGGAGATATTTTGAAGCAAACTGGGGACCTCGGTCCGATATGACCCTGGCCGGGGCCCCATGATGCTTGAATACATCGCGTATGTACAGGTCTGCTGCACCTTCTGCCGTCAGGGTCTCATGACAGGCTGAGAAGTGGACCTGCTTGGTAAAGCGGTCGGCGGTAACCAGGATCGAGTCGAATCCATCAGACTTTGGCAAGCCGACGATCATATCGGTCGTGATGATCTGCCACGGGCGCTCGGGGATCTCGTTCGGCTTCAGCGGACCCTGGGGCTTGGCTGGGAATGTCTTGGTACGGTTGCACACGTCGCAGGTGCTTACGTACTCATTGACGAATTTGGACATCCCAGGCCACCAGTAATTCCGCGACACGAGCTCCAGGGTTTTGGCACGACCACCATGACCGGCGATCGGCGAATCGTGGTGGATCTTAACGATATCCCGCCGGAGCTCCGCGTTCTTTGGGACGTACACGCACCCGCGGAACAGCAGGAGCCCTTGTTCGGCATTCCACTCCTCAAAGCCCCTTTGAAGCCGGGGCGGCCCGAGGTCCTGCACCTTTTCAAGTGCCTCGGCCACCTCCCGATCCTTTTCCGAACACTCCCGAATGCGCTTCAGAAGCAACTGATCGGCCGTCACCGAGGCATGGCCGCGTCTGGCGGAGGCGATGCGGAAACGCTCCGGCTTGAGAACTACCTGATCGGTGTTATCGTCCTCATCGCCGATCTGATGGTCCGATCGTCGCGACAGGGCATCAGCCTTTCCATTCGACGTTCCGGCCTTGTGCGTGATGCGGAAGTCAAAGCGAGCCAGGAAGAGCGACCACCGCGCTTGACGACGCGTGAGATGCTGAGATGTACGCCAGTACTCGAGGTTCTTGTGATCGGTAACGATCTCGAACTGATTGGGCAACCCTTCGAGGTAGTGGCGCCAATCATCTAGTGCCTCAATGATGGCAAGCATCTCCTTGTCGTAGATCTCGTAGTTCCGCTGTGCCGGATCCATCGCATGGGATCTGAAGGCAATAGGGTGCCATTTGTCATCATCCTGCTTCTGCATCAACACGCCGCCGGTGGCGTACCCTGAGGCATCGACTTCAATGCGTGTCTCCCGATTAGGATCGTACAGTGCTAGGACTGGAGTCATTGCGAAGAGCTGCTTGAGCTCGTCGAAGGCATGCTGTTCCTCGTCGCCCCAATGCCATGGGTCATTCCCTGTGAGTCGGTCGAGTGGCCGCGAGATCTTAGCGAAGTCCTTAATGAAGCGGCGGTAGAAGTTGGAGAATCCCCGGAACTTCTGGACGTCCTTTTTGTTCCGGGGTACCGGCCACTCATTAATTCCTTTAAGCTTCGCGGGATCCATCGCCACCTCATCGCCACCGAACACATAGCCGATGTAGTCGACCTTGGGAATGTCCCACTCGCACTTCTCAGGCTTCAGGAACAGATCATTGTCCTGAAGGCGACGAAGAACCTCACGTGTGACCTTCTCGTGCTCCTCTTTGTTGGTGGAGAAGATGAGTATGTCGTCCAGGTATACGAGGATCTTGCCACCAACGATGAGATCGTGGAATATCTCGTTCATCATTGCCTGGAAGGTCGCAGGGGAATTGGTGAGACCGAAGAACATCACCAAGGGCTCATACAACCCTCAGTTAGTTACAAAGGCCGCCTTCCATTCGTCACCGGCCTTGATCCGGACGTTATTGTATCCCCATCGGACATCGAATTTTGTAAAGAGCGTAGCGCCGCGGAGCTTGTCCACCATCTCGGCGATCAATGGCAAGGGATAACGATTTTTGACCATGATCGCGTTCAATCGGCGGTAATCCTGCACGGGTCGAAGCGTCCCTTCCTTCTTTTTGATGAAGAAGAAGGGGGATGAGATGGGTGACTTCGACTCCCGTATGTAGCCTTTCGCTAGTTGCTCTTTTAGGAACTTGTCCAGTTCCTCCTGCTCGTTGTTCGACAAGGGGTACACCTTAGAGTGGAAGGTCGAGTAGCCGGGTACGAGTTCGATCGCATGATCGTATGGCTTCCTTTCGGGTAACCGTTCTGATGCTTCTTTGGAGAAGACATTCAGGAACTCGTGGTACTGTTTAGGTACCGACTCCTCGGCGGTCTTAACGACCTTCTTTTTGATCTCCTCCTCAGCAAACAGCTGGGAGTACGTATGTCCTGCTGCGACGAACAGCTGAGGAGCGCCGGGAAGCGTGACACCTTGTTCCCAGGCTTCGATCAAATCGGCTTTGTCCCACTCTACCTCCACCGGATCTTCTTCGGGTTCGAAGTCCGGGAGCACCTTACTCCGGCAGGCACCTATCACCGACCGTTTGGATTTCGGCGAACGCCTGCGCGCCGTGGGCCTGACCCCCGTATCACGCGCAGTCATTGCTTGCTCCATCCGGTTAGTTTTCCTGGCACTGCACGTCTCAGGGCATCGTGATAACTTTAGGGAGCCTGACTCCCAGTCAATTTCAGGGTTGTGCTCTCGCAGCCAATCCAACCCGACGATCACATCCTCTGGACCTATGTCCGTGACCGTAAACACCGTCTTCTCAACGTGTTCTCCTATCTGCATCTGCAGTACGGCTACCTCCGAGATGCTTCCGTCTTTATTGAGCGTTCCATCGATATTGTAAAGCGGGATTGGCTCTTTCAATTTCCGCGTTCGTACTCGATTCTCTGTGATGAAACGCTTGTTGATGAACTTCGTGGTGGCTCCGCTGTCCACCATTGCAACTATATCTTTGTGCCGTCTTTCTCCTTTGAGGCGTACTGGGATGTGGAAGTGCTGGGACCCGTGGTCCAACTCGTAAACATTCGCGGTCGCCAATACATTGTACAAATTGTTATTACGAGGTCCGACGCGTGCGGCACGAAGCGCGGACCGGATCAAAAAGACTCTTCTTTGAGCGCTCGATAGTGCTCCAACTCCTCGCGCATCGACTTCATCTGTGCTATTAAGTCTGCCAGCTCGGAACTTTCCGATTTCGCTGAAGCGGCGCTTATACTCGCCGAGGATGAAGCGACGGGGGCGCTTGTCGCCGCCTGGGTGGAACCCGAGGCAACCGTAGCCCGCGCGTCGGCGCGTTTTGTGTAAGGTTTATCCTTACAGTTAGGGCACTCGAAACGACGGTACCCTTGCTTCCCACAGCCGAAGCACGTGCCGGGGAAGTTTCCTTTTCCGACGGCCGCATTGATGCTGGCCGAAGCTGCGTGTGATTGGGGTGTACCACCACGCGCCCCACCGCGTCCTCGGCCTCGTGCCGAGAAGAAGTTGTTTAGCTCGGGCCGACGGGCCCGGCTGATGTCGAGGATCTGCTCGACCTCAGTGGCACGCTTCTCAGCTGCTTGCCACGTGGTGAAGGTCTCGAGCTCGATCTTCCGGTACACGCGGGAGGGGATGCCGCTCAGGTACTTGTCGCATAGCTCCAGGTCCCCATACCCAGAGCGATCCGCCGGACCCTTGAACAGCGCGGAGAACTCCGCGGCGGTGCGTTTTTCATGGACCGACTTGTCCGCGCAGAGCTTCGCCAGCTCTACTTGTGCCGCTGCCTCGTCATTTAGATTTCCGAAGCGGGCCCTGAAGGTGGCGGCAAAGGCCGCTTCGTTCGCGAACGGGGTTGTGGCCCCTTGCACACCCACCTGTACCGATGCGAGCTGGGCAAAGTAGGGAGTGGCCCAGGCGCGGGCATCCTCATCGAGCAGGCTGAGTGCGACCTGGACCTTAAGCTCGATGGTGGTCAACGACGTGTTGACCAGCCAGTAGATGCGCAGCTGCGATAGGAACTGGTTGCACTCGATAACGGTTTTGCCGTCGTATCGGAGGGGGAGGAGGAGCTTCAACGTCTCCTTGTCGGGGACGGCTGCGGGGGACGACATTATCGGCGTTGGGGGGGACGGAGGACATTGCGGGGGCGGAGGCGGCTGTGGTGGCCTTCCGCTGGTCAAACTTCGAGAGGAGCGAGTGCTCGAGCGGCCTCTCGGCGGAGTCGGCGGTGAAGGCGCCGGAGAAAGTTCGGTGGGGGGGTTACGTACGTCAGGGACTGCTGACGTGGGGGCGAGCGCTGTCGGCGAGGCGGGCCGAGCAGGATCCGCGGACTCGGACTCCGAGACTCCTTCTTCACTCGCACTCTCCTCAGGCTCAGGCTCTGGCGCAGGATCTGGAGGGAGATCTCCTCGCGCTTGACTTGGATCGGCGACGACAGTTTGAGGGAGACGGGAGCCGGGGGAGACAGGGCGAGAATGCCGCGAGGCAGATCGAGACGCGAGGGTGCTGCGGGGACCGAGGGGGTGTTGAGCCCGTCGGATTGCTTTGTAGCGAGGGTAATCCTCCTCGATCGATCGGGGTGTCCGATTGGGGCACGGCTGCTGCTCGCAACGATAGAGGATAGTCTCAGGGCCGTCTGGGATGTAGACGTCGATGAGGTCCTGAGAGTCGAATGCGTGGATCTGGCCTTGGCAGGCAGCCACGATGGATGGGGGGAGGACGGGGAGGTGCGCGTACTACAATGGCCGTGCTACACTAGCCTACGCTACGGCGCCCGAGAAGACACTAGGGT